>NC_057802.1:228813746-228845638 GCF_018294505.1 Triticum aestivum | reverse complement strand
CAGACGCCCGACTGTGGCATGCTTATTATTTGTTTACTTTATAAGCCCTTTATGTGGTGTCGCTCAGACGCCCGACTGTGGCATGCTTGTTATTTGTTTACTTTATAAGCCCTTTATGTTGTGTCCCTCAGACGCCCGACTGTGGCATGCTTGTTATTTGTTTACCTTATAAGCCCTTTATGTGGTGTCGCACAGACACCCGACTGTGGCATGCTTGTTACTTATTTTACTTTATAAGCCCTTTATGTGGTGTCGCTCAGACGCCCGACTGAGGCACGCTTTCTGTTGTCGTCCTTTCGAGGCGTCGCTTCAGACACCCGATCGGTGCATTTTTATTTCTATTCTCGGATTGCATATTCATGTTTTATATGAACAACCTGCTTGCGTGCAACATGGTTTTGATTTCATGACTGACGTTGTGATCATAGTATATTTCAAAGCATGATTATCATTTGTTATATTATACCCGTGTTCATAATGTTTGCGAGTACATTCAAAGTACTCACTGGCTTGTCCCTGGCTATTGTCTTGGCCAGATTTCTTGCTTGGAGAGCAGCGTTGCGATGTCAGCCCCGGAACCCACGCAATGGTGACAACAGCCTCGTGAAGATAGGAGTTAACCTGGTGAGCTGTTCCTGTGGGAAATGGAGTCCCATGGCCACTGATGAACCACAAACCGCTTCCGCCATCAACCACTAGAAACCAGTTGTTGTACTCATAGGCCAGAATCGTCTTGTACCACATATTATGTATTTTGCTTGGAGTTTCTGTATCAAGTTGGTGCCTCATCAGCTAACAGTAATCCTGGGGCTGGTGAGCGGAAGGGCCATTTTCTGGGAAATTGATATACCAAAAATCCGGTCCTGACAAACTTGGTATCAGAGCCAGGCTGACCATTGGCTAATCCTATCTAAGCCAGGTCAATAAACCTAGGTTAACGAGCCCACCAGACAATAACCTAGCCCCGACCAAGCTTCTGGCGTAAGATAGCCCCACAGTGACCCGACACCTTTTGGCAGTCGGTGCCCAACCTATCAGCCTAGCCTGTCGATCATGCGCCAGTGACCGATGCCTAAATTGTCTCATTCGCAAGCGTGCGAAGGAAGACTCCATCCCCCTTTTTCTATAAAAAGGGCATGCTAACCTCAACACAGCATAGCACACCCTCTTTCCCAAACCGAGCTATAATGCCTGGCCCCGTCGTGCACAATGAAACCACGGCAAACAACCTTGGAGGTTTTGTGACCGTGCTAGCAAACCTCACCCGCCGTGCCTTTGCATTAGAAGAGCCCCCGGAGTATGTTGTGTATCAAGGACCCATGAGCGGTGAGAGCCGTCAATTCTGGGCCACAGTGCACATCTATGGTAGGGGTCTATCTCCAGAACGCCCCTATAGGTTCACCGGAAGGACAACTTCCTTTGAGCCACAAGCCATCCAACTAGCTGCCCGAGAGGCTATAGTTCAACTCCGGCACTTGTCGCCCAGAGTTAACTGTCGCTCGTTCTACTACTACCCCAGCCGTGACGGGTATGGTAGGCCACCCCAGGTTGCCAACGGAGATCACGAGACGGATCCTGCATTGTTGCATCTAGTGCGCTATGTAAGTGCACTAGAGGGACTGTTCGATCAAATCACCCTTGATCTGATCGCAGCTCGTGGAGAACTGATTCGCCGAGCCCCGGTGAGAAGAGAAGATGAGCCCGACGCCGACAACCCAGTCATGCTGTTCGGACAACCGATCGAGTCCCTGAGGACAGCCCCAGCCATCGACCAAAATACTTTGATGTCCCCAGAAGTGCTTCGTCACCTTTTGGGAACACGCTCCAACGGGATTGTGGCCAACAACCCCCGCGAGGGTCATCATCGCTACCCCGACTCTGCAGCCCCTCAACCCCCTCCAGCTAATCCCGATGGTGAAACCCGTGGAGAAGCCTCGACGTCCACAAGGCATGCCCGCCTAGATATGAACGAAGTAGACTAAGTCGCTCGAGTAGTACCGAGTCTTAGTATGTCGACGCCCTGTAACTGTGTGATCCTGTATCGCTGTAATTTAATGCTATTTGCTTGTGCGCCCCAATTTTAAATAGTAGCCATGCATAAGTATGTTGGTGTATGATTGCATTTTTAATTCCGGGCGTAGCTACCAAAAACCGACCCCGACGACACAAAGTTTGTGCTATGAGTAAACTGTTTGGTTTCACCTAATAGGAGTAATATTGTCAAAACAACCCTTATCAAATCTCGAGGACGAGATTTTTCTTAAGGGGGGTAGTGTTGTAACACCCCAAAAATTTAACCATGATTTATTGATTTAAGTTTTGCCAGGAGAATTTTTTTTATTTTTCTGGATTTATCTTTGATTTCATAACCTTTCTTTTCTTTGATATTGTGGAGTTTTTGCCCCAAGTAAAAAAACTTTTCAAAGATATTATTTGGACTTGTATACCCTCTCTTGAACATTTCTTTTATCGGTGAAATTTTCTATATGATTATTTTCCTTGAACTCTATATCTTTAAAAATGATTTTTCTTAAGCTTTAGAGCCTCTTTTGCACTACAACCCTTTCATAGATTTATTTAAAAATCCCACCAAAATTTGGGGATGACATGTGATGTTCCTAGATCACTTTTGTGCAAAAATACCCTTTAGTCATTTGGAGATTTTGAGCTTTTCCCCAAGTTTTCCCATCTGGTCCAGTTTGCACTTTTGCACTACAACCTATTTAAATATTTCTTTAAAACTTACACCAAAATTTGGGGATGTTAGTAGGTGTATATTATTCAACTTTATGCAAAACCCACTGGTGTTCTATGGAAAATTTGAGCAAAACATCCTCTTTTGCTCTCTGGACCAGATTGGCCTTTTCTACTGCAACTCCAATTTTTATTGCTCTGTTGCCCATGATTCTTCTTCTTGCATATAGTCCACCCTACAAAACCCTTAAGTTCAGGAGAATGCACCCATGAGAGTATTTTTGGCCCATGAAACTATGCCTTTTCTTTCTGTCCAGAAATGGTTCTCTCAAAAACTTCCACTAGCAAGTTTTTGTTTTGGCCAAACTAACCTTGCCATCCTCCTTTTCATCTAAAGAGACAAGGATCTGGAGATTTTGGCCACCCCAAGAGTTGCCTAGATGCCCTTAGCATTCTGTCAATCACCTTGTGTGCATGGTCAGATTTGACATAATTTTTAGTTTGCACACTGGACCTGCTTACTTTGCCTAACCACCATGTCCACTAACCTCCTTGCAAACAATAACCTAGACCTGCCAAACCTCACATGATGTGGAGCCCTCTGGCATGCCATGGCATTTTGTCGAACAACTCACGTGCGTGCACTAGGCGTGCGCAGAGCGCACGTTTTGCACGCGCGCGCACCGAGTCGCCGCGTCCCACTGCCGTCGCCCCGCGCTCGTTCTGGCCCTTCCCCACTCGCAGCCGACACGCCCCGACTCCTCCCTCGCCGCAGAGCCGCTCCTGGAGCTCCACAGCGCCGCCGTCAGGTCGGCCGTGGCCGCTAGTGGCCGGCCACAGCAGGCCCCTGCCCTGGACGGCGCCGCCCGAGCCACAGCCGCGCGCCAGCTCGCCCTGAACAGCTCGAGCTCATCCCCTCACCCTGCCAGACCCCGCCAGCCATCGCCACGCGCCCCTGGCTACTGAACGGCGGTTCGCCGTCGAACTTATCCCAGGCCGCCGCGGAACCGACCTACTCGCGCTATAAATAGGACCCCCGAGCTCGCCTAGGACCTCAGGCAACCTCAAACCAACCCTCTGCAGCTCCCCTAGCCCGCAATCGACGGAGGAAGGCCGTCTTCCCCATCTCTGGCCAGTACAGCCGCCGCCGCCTTCCGGTCCATTCAGTCGCAACCAGAACCCCTCTCGTCCATCCAGTGCTCCCATTCTCTTCCCCTCGGTCTCGCGGAGCCACCCAGCACCTCAAACTCGACGGGGAGCCACCGTAGCCCAAAGCCCCAAATCTCCCAAAGCCACCGTCCGCCGCGAAGCTCGCCGCTGGCGACTCCCTCCATCCCCGCCACCTCCTCGACCACCGGGAGGACCGCCCTAGACTAGCGAATCCATCCCCGCCCTCAGAACCCCGCGAGGAGCCACCAATCACCGGCAACGATCGCCGGAGCCCCGCCTCTGTTCGGCCAGAGGAGGAAGGAGGCGGGGGCGACCGGTCAAACCTGACCAGTGGGCCCCCTGGACCCACTGTCAGTGACCACGGTCCGGTCCACGCTGGCGTAAGTGGAGGCGTAAACGCAAAGTACGTCTTCGACGTGTACTCATTTCGAAACGTTTTTCTTTTTCTGTTTTATTTTAAAAACAGAAATTTGACTAAACTTTGACTCGCCATAACTTTTAAAATATAAGTCTAAATGACTTGATTTTTTTTGTTGTTTCTCAAATTCTGTCTAGTTTATTTTCATATTTATTTGAAAATTTTCCAGACATCTTTTTTGTACTGTTTTAAAATTATGTGTTAATTTAAATTTCCTCAAAATAGGATTTTGGAGAGGGAAGAAAACTTTCAAAAAGTTTTTGGGATGCACCCTGCCTCTCCATAACTTGAAGGCAAGCATTCTGAACCCTGGCATAATATTTTTGTGTGTTGTTTGATACAGTTACAACACCACCTTGACATGGAGCATTCGTTATTTTATGTGACGATACAATCATACGCATGAGTGCATAATGAAGATTCTTTGCTGTTAGAAATGGATATGCTTGTGATAGTAATCATCTTCGTATGCCTTTCATGACTACCGGAAGGAAGCCGGGAAAGTCTCTGTCTTGGGTAGACACGAGCTTGTCTCTAGTTCCTCGTCAAGACGGTTGTGTCCGGTATGGCATGATGAGGTATGATGAGAGGTGATTCTGTCTGTTGGCTGAAATATTGCTATGCTAATCATGCAGGGGATACTTAAACCTCCTGAGTCGACCATAGATCGAGTCTTGTTCTAGTAACCCCCATACTTGTTTCGTACTACCACTTGTCCCTGCCATAGGTAGGGTACGGCTCAGTAAGTTGTCAACCCCTTTCCTAGCACACACCGTTCAGAGAGGCCATGGTGGAAGATACCGGCTACATCCGGTAGGCATGCCACCTGGTCTGGGGGCATGGGTGTTTCCGGTTGGGACCGAGAGGGGGCACCCCTTAGAGCGCGCGATATAAATTTGATCCCATGCTACGCGAGGTTGTAGCCTCCCCACTTAGAGTTTTGCTTAACAGGTGTCGTGGGTGATTCCAGACATCGATACGTTAGGCTGGTGTGTGCGGTCAGGTGTGTTTTCAATTAAAAGACCATAGACGGAATTAGTCCCGATGGACTAAAGAAATCCGTTACTCGTGGGTAAAGAGTACACCCTCTACAGAGGTTAAATCTATTCGAATAGCCGTGTCCATGGGTAAGGACTACAGTCTGAGATGGGTCAAGTGTCGGTCTTATTGTCGGTCTTCGGAGGAGAAACTACTAAACCGGAACATGGATCATGACTTGTGACTTAGGATGATTATGATTATTATTATATTGACTAACCCTTTTTATTACTTGAATTATTGAGTATCCCTGGGACGGTTCTACCTCCTGGATATTCATTGTGATTATTTTCTTATAAGCCCTTTATGTGGTGTCGCTCAAACGCCCGACTGTGGCATGCTTGTTATTTGTTTACTTTATAAGCCCTTTATGTGGTGTCGCTCAGACGCCCGACTGTGGCATGCTTGTTATTTGTTTACTTTATAAGCCCTTTATGTGGTGTCGGTCAGACGCCCGACTGTGGCATGCTTGTTATTTGTTTACTTTATAAGCCCTTTATGTGGTGTCCCTCAGACGCCCGACTGTGGCATGCTTGTTATTTGTTTACCTTATTAGCCCTTTATGTGGTGTCGCACAGACGCCCGACTGTGGCATGCTTGTTACTTATTTTACTTTATAAGCCCTTTATGTGGTGTCGCTCAGACGCCCGACTGAGGCACGCTTTCTGTTGTCGTCCTTTCGAGGCGTCGCTTCAGACACCCGATCGGTGCATTTTTATTTCTATTCTCGGATTGCATATTCATGTTTTATATGAACAACCTGCTTGCATGCAACATGGGTTTTGATTTCATGACTGACGTTGTGATCATTGTATATTTCAAAGCATGATTATCGTTTGTTATATTATACCCGTGTTCATAATGTTTGCGAGTACATTCAAAGTACTCACTGGCTTGTCCCTGGCTATTGTCTTGGCCAGATTTCCTGCTTGGAGAGGAGCGTTGCGATGTCAGCCCCGGAACCCACGCAATGGTGACAACAGCCTCGCGAAGATAGGAGTTAACCTGGTCAGCTGTTCCTGTGGGAAATGGAGTCCCATGGCCACTGATGAACCACAAACCGCTTCCGCCATCAACCACTAGAAACCAGTTGCTGTACTCATAGGCCAGAATGGTCTTGTACCACATATTATGTATTTTGCTTGGAGTTTCTGTATCAAGTTGGTGCCTCATCAGCTAACAGTAATCCTGGGGCTGGTGAGCGCAAGGGCCAGGGAAATTGATATCCCGAAAATCCGGTCCTGACAGCACCTTGAAGGTTGTCCCGAAGCTGGGTCAGCGCAGAAAGAACGTCCTCCAGAGCGTCAAGCAAGGCAGAAGGATCATGGCCTACCGGCATGATGGGAAGAGGAGGAAGCGGCATCGGCGCCAGGACCTGCAGGTTGGCAGCAGTAGAAGATGCCGGGGGCTCCTGAGCCTTTGGAGCCTCAGTAGGCAAGCTGGGGGCGGGCGCCTCCGAAGCCGGCTCGGCCATGGAGATCGCCTTCTCCTGAGGACGGGCCCCCGAATCTCGTGAGGGCGACCCGGCCGTTGAAGCACGGGAGCTGCCCCCGTCCGTCCGCACCAGAGGTGGCGCAACTGTGGCAGGCTGCTGGGTCCTTAGGGTCGTGGCCGTCTCCTTCTTCTTCTTCACCACTGGCTTTGGCCTAATGGTACAAGGGGGAGGCATCAAGAAGCTACGGCAAGAACAGGGACAAAAGATCAAGACGGAGCACTTACTGGTCCACAGCGGCGTACTCCCTCGCCCTCTTCTAGAGCACCAGGCATGAATCCTTCGTGGGCTGGGGCACCTGCACGCGAGCACCAGGGACCGATGAGGGGACGGCAGCCGGGACCGCAGCTACGACGGTCGGCGACGAAGCGGAGGCAAAACATCAGGAGATCAACGCCGACCTGCTCTTCTTCGAGACCCCGGCCAGCGGCTTCTTCGGAGGGGTGCCCCTGGACCTCGTCGTGACCCTTGCAGGGTGCGGTGACTCCCTCTCCGGATGCACGCTGGCCTCGTCATCATCGGGGAAGGTGCGGAGATCTGCTACGCGCGGAGGAGAAGTCTCCCCCGCCCCCTCCCGGGTCGCCTCTGAGTCCGACCCCTCCCCCTTGCCGGAATCGCCGGAGGACAACACTACTGGGGTGTCAGTGGACGCCGGTGGCACGAGCCCGTGCTCGTTGAAGACGGGCATGGCGGCAGCGACCTCCGCTCTGCTCGGGCGGCGGTACAGCGGAAGATGGGTATCAGGCGGGTACCCCTGGTCCTCCCCGACCAAATGGAAGGTCTTGTCCATCTCCTCGTCAGACAAGGTGTCCGGGCGTAGGCGGAGGTCGCCTCCCTCTTCCATGAGCCTACACAAGGGGCGCGAGCGCGCCTGGTGCGGAGCCAAGTGCCGCGATAGGAACTCCTTGAAAATCATGGCCCCCGTCAGCCTTTCGGTCTTCGGGTCGTCCGGCTTCAGGTCGGCCGCCATCTTCTCCAGCACCTGCTTCGCCCGGGGTCGGCGAGCTTCACGCTAAGCCATCCCTCGTGAGGTGAAGGCATCCCCGTCAGTAGCGCCAACTGAGGGTAGGAGCACTTGGTGTCCATTAGGACTCACTTGTTCCTGAAGCTCTCGACTTTCTTCCCGGCTCTCGAGATGGCGTTGGTCCCGTTGGCCGCGACGAAGTTGGCGCACCTGGAGCACTGGCCCTCCTTGTTCCGGAGGTAGAAGAAATGGCGAAGCAGAGCCACGGACGGCATCACCCCCACAAATGCCTCACAGTAAAAGGCAAAGATCGACAGGAGGAGGACAGAGTTGGGATGAAGATGGAGGGCATGGAGATTATAATGGATGAGGATAGCATACAGGAAATCAGAGAAATGGGGGACCAGCCCCACGAAGACGCTGTGCCAGAAGAAGGGATAGACGGAACTGCCCGAGGCCTCCGGCTTGGCGGAGCCGACCCAAAGCGCTGTCTCTCCCCCCTCATTGTTGTCGCCCACCGTCACCAGGAGTGCGGCCGCAAGGTTCTTCTCTGAGACCGTGGGCGCGCTCAAAGCGGGCTCATTCTAGGACGGCGAGCGCGCGGCCTTCGCCTTGTTGGATGCCATCAGCTGCAAGCTCGGGGAGGAGTCCTGGCGGATCTGGAGTCTCCCGAGGCGAGAAGAAGGGCATCTGGAGCAAGACGAAGGAAGGCAATGAAGGCTCTGTAGCGTGCGCCAGCCTTTTGTCAGGCGAGAACGGTTGCCGAGGCCGCGTGGGGAAGCGAAGGCGCCAACGTCCCATCAATCACCACGCGTCAATCAAGGCCGCAGGCGGTTGGGGCCCACGGCGCACCGCACTTGCCCTTTGGCTTCGTCTGGAAGCCAAGTTCGAGCACGCATAGGGCCCGGAGGCTACTGTCGGTGTTCTGGGACCGGGGGTGCCCAGACTTGCCTGCCTGCGGCCCGAGGCGTGGCTCCACCAATGGCCTGGTATAGCCCAACTTCAGCAACAACAACTCAAGACCCTCGCGAGGGGCCAAGCCTCGCGAGGCGGACGACACCAAGACCTCCCTGGGGGCAGCCTCACTAGGCTGGCTCCCGAGGAGCGGAGATATCTATGCAAGGGGCACCTCGCGAGGTTCACATGATGTGAGCCATGACGACCAAGGCCGGGCGGGCGCCACCGGGTGTAGTGTACCAGTTTCCTCTTTGGTGCTAAGGAGGCGAGCGCAGGCGCGGGGTCCCGAGGCATCAAGCAAAGGTTTCCGTATCGGTGCAACAAGACCAAGACCAGCAGGATGGCAGGACGGATGTCATCACGGAGCCCACAGCAGCGTCACCACCAAAGCCTTTGGCAGGCGAAGACTACTTTTGTCAGGATAGCTTGTACTAGTTGTCTCCCTTCAAAATTGGTCGTTGTGGGATCCCTTCTCGCCTACATTTGGGAAGAGGACCAGGGCCTCTATAAATAGGACTAGCCACCACCGTAGGAGAGGGCGGATCTCATCTCATCTAGGATCGGATCCATTCCATTCTCACACCCACCAGCTCTTCGAGATCAAGAACACCTCACCTAATGAGGCTGTTCCTCCACTGTACTAGTTCATCCTCAGCCCCTCGAGGCAATCCACCACCACACTAGAGTAGGGTATTACACCACACCGTCGCCCGAAACAGTATAAACCTCTGTGTCTCGTGTTCTTTGGGTTCGTCGAGCTAGGCCATGGAATCGTTGGGTAGGCTAGGGAGAAAGAGTCATTCGTGCGCACCCCAGAGTTCGAACCTCTCAAGGGTCTGCGGAACCCGGAATCCGACAAAGATGGCACGTTGGTGCATCTTACAAATCCTGGAAACCAAATTGGCATGTAGTAGTGTACAAAACTGCATGTAGGCACTAACACGTTCTCTTCTTTTGTAGATAATAATAGGCCCGGTGGTGGATAATGTGATATAATATAACGACAATCACATCAAATGCCTAGATCTGCATCTCTCAAAAATTACTTTGAACTCCTACCAAGGGACCTTACCGGAGATTATATTCGCCAGGTTGTTTGTTGCCAAAGCAAGGGTGCTAAAGGTAATGAGTTTGAACATGCATTTACGTAGAACATATGAATGGTTTGTTGATCAGAGCTGGCAGCTACTACAGAATGGAAGAGGCTCCAAAAAAGCTAAACTTCGTATTGGATCTGCATATGACAGAGTAACTGGAAGTCATTGTGTCAACCCCATACATGACTTGTCAGGGGCTGATCCCTTTGTAGAAATCATGAGGTTTTGAAACTGGCCTTAGTATTGGTATTATTAGTTTGTGATGAGGACATGACTACCTTGGATACGACCAAAAATATTGCATACATGCATATTTGTCAGGTCATTTCTAGTGCAAACTATTCAATAATCTATTTATGTTATCCAGAACAAAAATACTTCACACACTTTTGTGTTTTGTCTAATTGCAGGTGTATGGGACATCTGTACAATCCACATATGAAGATAAGGCAAAAGGAGAAGTTTAGGTTCTGTTCAAAAAGTCCTCTCACGTCACTTTTGGGCCAAGAGAAGATAGAGTCCAAGTCTCTCACGTTCTGGATACAGATTCGGACTACACAGACATACCTGACTCAAAACGCCAACAACTTTTTCATACGGACTCCGAATTGGGTGATTCTTTTTTTGTTGGAAAGTAGATTTCATCCTCTTTCCAATCCAATTGGATTCACCTTTAAATCCGTCCGGAGCGTTGAGATATGGATGAAATAATCTGATGTTGCAGCAGAATCCGAGTCAAACAACAAGTCCAAAGGTGTTGCATCACCTCCACTTGGGCCCATGAGCCTTGTATGACCTAGGGTTGGTTTTAGGCTGCCTTGGGACGTCCTCCCACCTCCTTGGCCGCCACCCTTGCTCCTATATAAGTAGATACATCTAGTAGGTTTTTCGTGGGGATTTGTTTAGTTAAAAGTTAGCCATTGCAACTTCGTGTACTTCGTTTGTGTCCAACGACCAGACCAAGACCGCTTACGGATCCCCACCTTTATCAATACTTCATCTATAATCGCAATATTCAGATTGCATTATCATATTCTTGTTTGTTCTTCGATTGCGTGCAGGAATAGACCTTCGTGGTTAGGCTGATCGTGCTTCCGGCATCGTCAGTAACCTCAGGAGATTGGTTTAGCGATTGCTAAGGCGCAACGTCGTGCACGTTTGTAGTCGGATCGTCAAATTCGACTCCACCAAATCGATAGTTATCATCTCATCGAAATATCGGGACACCCTCGCCTCTATCAAGTGGTATCAGTTTTCAGGTTGCTCGGTGAGAATTTCCAGTTTTCCCTAGATTAGATTTATTTTCTTACCTATTGTCCAAGAAAAAGCCACAAAAAAGATAGATCTATTCATCCTTTTGTCCAAGCCAGTCTGAGCCTTTGCAATTTTCTTTTCATTGTTTGCATTATTGAATTATCGGTTGCATCGTCGTGTCGAGTTGCTGGTCTTAGTGTCTAGTTCGTTTAGAGTTTCAAGTTCTGTTCACATTAGTCACGTCGCCGCTACATCGTTATCCCTTCCGCTGTCCACGACACCATCCATCAATTTCCAGTACGTGTTACCCATAGTTCATTGTCACAATCATAGTTGAGGTCGTTTACATCTTCGCTTGATCCAATCTGCATCTTATCTAGTTTGTCTTGGAAAGAGGGAGAGAAAAAAAGACACAGAGAAAAAAAGAGAGAAAAAAAGAAAAAGAAGTCAGAGAAAGAAAAAGAAAAAAGTGTGAGGAAAAAAAAGAGAAGAAAAAAAACAAAATTCGGATCTATCTAGACTCAATCTCGTAGTTGAATTCGGATTGGAATCTGTTTTCTGCATTGTTCAGCAAAACAGGCGTAACTTCCTCAATATAGTCCGTTTTGGCTCCGCGAGTACTCAAATGAAAGCTAGCGACGAGCCGCATCTAAATAGTTGCAGAGGCTAGTTCACTATTTGACACCTCAAAATCGGCTTCTAAATAGGTCTTTTTGCCCTCCGAAGTTCGCGGACACAGCTTATTCCAGTTTTTCAGGCCAGATTTAGAATTCTTTGACTCCTCATATCAATTCGGAATTGAGTGATTCTTTTTGCATTGGAAAGCTTGAGTTAGTAGCATTCTTTGAAAAAAGTTATTAGAAAATTGGCTCAAACTTTTCAAGAGGAAAGTTGGAGAGAGAGTTGTTGTATATCCTGCTTGGCAGTTGTTTTTCACCATTATCTTTGCTGCCGTTGTGATCTTCACTTATATCTTGCTGTCCAGAGCTACTTAGTATCCTTCATTGATGCTAGTTGTGCTATGCCGTGACCTCATTAGTGTTCTAGGCTCGCGTCTCTAGTCCGGTCTAGCCTAGGACCAGCACAGTACCGTCGTTGAGCGTTTATTCAACATTGCATCTCTAAATTGATTATTGCTAATATTTTGCTACCATATATAGCCAACCCAGCTCCACATATTTCTGCACCGCGTATACATACGTTCCCCTGGCAATCGCTTTACACAATCTTCAGAGTTATTTGACACCGCTGGTTGCCTGTCACCACCTGCTGCTTGGTAAGAACTTGTAAGATATTGATATTTGCTTTACTGTGAGCGCTTTACCAACACATCCTAGTAGTTCATAGGAACATTATTCTTGAATTTTGTTTCTTGTTTCTACTAATCATGACAGGATCTAGAGTCAATTCATGGGGTTTGTCAATCGTGGGAGACGTGCCATCACCTATGCAAATACCACAACCGTCACGAGAGGTGCACAAACATCCAAATGCACATGATCAGGTTAATGTTTCTATACCACCATTTAATGGCCGTTTTAGACCTGCTTTATATATTGAATCGGAGGTTTACATAAATAATATATTTGCTTCCAATAATTTTGATGTACGTAAAAAAGTTAAGGTTGCGGTTGGTTCTTTGTCGGGACCCCGATTCTAAGTCACACCGATCTAGCCTGTAACAACTCATATCACTTTGTGGCCTCATGCACGGTACTCCCACGGGTGTCGCCTTACCATGGCCCGGGACCGTTTGCGCCTTTTGGCTCACGTATATGACAATGTCGCTAGCATCCATATGACAGAGAACCCGGGCCGACATGGCTAGTCGTGAACCCAAAGCGGCACTAACGTATGGGGACATGCATACATGAATCAACATCGAACGTGTCAGTCAGCAGCGTGTGAATCCGGGCTGTAGCACTAGGCTAACAGCACTCCGGGAACCCGGGCTGTTGCAGGCTAGGCAGGAATCCGGATGTCACCGCGTGACATTTCCCCGAAGGGACAGACACAGGAATGATGTGAAACACATGCCGGCCAGTCAAGTGTCCAGAGCAGTAGTGCTGGGCTGGCAGGACTCCGGTGAACCGGGCTGTAGCGGACTACTATGGCTCAAGGAGGCACTAGACTACATTTCCCCATAAGAGAGGCTGCCAAGGATAAACAACTAGATTGTCGGATCCCACACATAGCAGTACACGTTACACGTACGCATGACATGCAAGTATGTGATGTACAACATGGCATCACAACATAACGCAAACTCATATAGATAAAAAGGCCCAAAAGAGCCACATAGCATTAAGTACAAACAGGGGTCACATGACCCATCATTCAGAGCATACAAGCAACGGAAGCATTACATGTCTGAGTACAGACAACTACAAAAGAAAAGGGCTAAGAAGCCTGACTATCTACAAGACCCTCCCAAGGGTGCAAGATTGTAGCTGAGGTACAAGCTACTCGTCGAAGTCCAAGCGGAACTACTAGTGAGACCGAAGTCTCCGCTGCAAAAACATAAATAAAGCAACATGAGTACAAAGGTACTCAGCAAGACTTACATCAGATCCTATCATACATGCATTTGTATCAAGAAGGTAGCGTGGGGTTTAGTTGCAGCAAGCCAGCTTTGACTCAGTGGCTATCCTGTTCTACGACTACGAGAAACTTCTTTGAGGTAAGAAGGCGCACACGAGTCCACTAATCACCACCTCAATACACCACTATGGATTCATTCCCGTCTCGCCACGAGAAGCCATCCATAGCACTCACACTTATCTTGAGCATTTTAGAGTATCCACTTCAAGTTGTCTATGTACCACGTAAGCATCCAAGAAGTCCATAACCAAGGACACGGCTATTCGAATAGATCATGATAACCCTGCAGGGGTGTACTGCGTCACACACGCTCTCGCCACTTACCGCCATGTACACGTCATGTACCTCGGCAACCTTCAAGCGGAAGCCTGGCGAGGGTGTCGGCCACGACCTGACTAACCCCACAAGACTCTAGTCCAGGTTTATCGCCTATTCGGGTTCCATCTCCAAGGAGATCCGGCCGGGGTGTCGCTCACGGCCCCAAACGATGTGCGCAGGGTTCCCAAGCCCACCTCGCCGGATGGATCTACGCTTGGTACACCGTGCCACTTGTGCCTAGTCTCTCCCAAGCCCACCTGGCCGGGTGCCACTTGGTAGACTACTAACACTACCTACAACACCAGAAACTAATTGCAACTCCTGGACAGAGATCAAGTTGGTTAATAAGTCGAGAGGGGTCGAGTTACCGGAACCCAATGTGTGGTAGTAGCTAGTAATTGGACGACATACACAGAACTCAGTGCTTAAGGATGGCTCCAGTGAGACAACCCACCATGTACTCCTACATGGCCTCTCACCGCTACCTTTACCAAATCGTGTTCACACGCTTAACTCTCAGCACCAGAACATACCGTAACACTCCAATTCATTGCCAATGAATCAGACCTGACACAACTCTAAGCAATAGCAGGCAAGGCATGGTAGGAACACAACATGGCTCAAACAACTCCTACACATGCTAGTGGGTTTCAACTATTTACTGTGGCAATGACAGATCATGCAGAGGAATGGGTTCAACTACCGCAGCATAAAGTAGCAGTCGAATCGTTGTTGTCCTAATGCAGTAAAAGAGAGCAGGAGCGAGAGAGTAGGATTGTATCGGAATGAACAAAGGGGGTTTGCTTGCCTGGTAGATCAACAGGGTGGCACTGCTCCTCAGACAGGTACTCTGGAACACTCTCCGGAGCAGGACCTATCGAGAGGGAACGGTGTCAACAGTCAAAACACAATCATATGCAACAATATGATGCATGAATATGTGATGTATTTGAGCCAATGCATTTAGCATTCAACTTGGGGGAGATCCATTTGAACCAAAGGTTCAAATGGAACTCTAATTTAAGTCCTTATATATGCCATTTATATGTTTTCACTTATACAGTAGGTATAAGTTGGTTTGTCATGCATGAAACTAGTACAGATGGATAGATTGCATTTTTCTGATAATTTTTCATATATAAATTATTTAAATATGATCTACGATTGAATTTCTATGAATTTTAGAAGTTTTGAACATATTCTGGAATTTCCTGATTTAATTTAAAACCAGAAAAGGGTTTGTTGCGTCAGCACTGTGTCATCATGACGTCAGCGGGTTAGCGGCGCTGACCAAGTCAAACCTGACGTGTGGGGTCCACACGTCAGTGACTCAGTGTTAACCCGAGGGGTTTTCTAGTTAATCTAAATTATCTAGGGGTGCTGGGGCCCATTGTTAGTGTCAGTGGGGGTAGATTAGAGGGTGATTAGCCGGCAGGCCGGGCCCACACGTCAGGCCGGCGAGGTCATCGCCGGCGACCTCTGGACGCGGCGGCGTCCGTGATATAGGCCACGGGGGCGGCAGCTGAGGGCGCCGGGGCATAGCCCGGGCTCGTCCGCATCCAGGGGAGGTGACGGAAGGACGCGGGGTGGCCGGAGCTCGCCGGAGCGGAGCTCGGGCGGCGGCCGGAGCACGGCCAAGGGCGAGCGCAGCGCTGCGGTGCATGGGGAGGCCACCCGAGGGGCTCTGCGGCACCCTCGTGGCACCAGGAGCATGGTGAGGTGCTCGGGGCGAGCTGCAGTGGCTTGAGCGACGGCGGCGACATGGACGGCGGCGAGGAGCTACGGCCATGGTGGGGGTCGGGGCTACAGCGCGGGAACGGAGAAACGGAGAGAGGGGAACGGGGCAAGAGCTCACGGTGGACTCGACGGCGACGTCGGAGAGCTCGGGGACGCACTGGAGACGGTGGGGCCGCGAAGACGATCTCCGGCGGCCGGAGTTGAGGACGACGGCGATGGAGGCGCTCCAGGGCGTTCCGGCTTGCGTGGCTCAGCGGAGGGGTTCAGCGCGAGGAGGCGGAGCTCTGGGACACGACGGGGGTGCGAGGGGATGGCGGGGAGCGCGGGGCAGCGAACGGCGGCGACCGGCGCGTTCGGGCGTCGCGGGGGAGAGCGGGAGAGAGGAGGGGAGAGGCGCAGGAGAGAGGGAGTGAGGCCAGGGGGAGCTGGGCGCTTCTGGCGAGGCCAGGTCGAAGAGGGGAGAGGGCAGGCAGGCAGCTGCCGTGGCGTGCATGCGCGCGGCGTGCGGCGACCACGCGCCCTGTCCCTCTGGCGCGAGGAGGGGGACGACTGGTGCTGGCCAGTCAGCTGGGCTGGCCTGCTGGGCCAGGCCAGGCCGCACAGTGCCAGGCCGCAGGTAAGCTCCCTTTTCCTATTTCTTTTTCTTTTCTAATTTTCTGACATTTGTTTGGTTTAATAAAAATACTAAACCATTTTATTTACTTATGCCAATTTTTTATAGGGGCTAGTGGTATTATTCCAGAACTCCTCAACAAATGGCATAATTTTTGGACAATATTTTATATATATAACAATATATATCCAAAGAAAATAATTATTGCATTAATTCCAAATGCCCAAAATAAATACTTATGAGCTCCTGAAAATATTGGTTTGATTTTTATCTCTGTCCAATATTTTCAGAGAGCAACATGAACATTTTCTTGGACCCTTTTGGAGCAATTTTTATTTGGGTCATTTCCAGAAATGATTCTGAGGGTTTCACAGATCCCCATTTCAAATTTAAATGAAATTTAGACATGATGCACACATGACTAGCTAGTCTAGGTCATACCAGAACTAGGGACGTGACATTCTTTCACTGGTTATGCTGTAGTTTGGTGGAGTGAATATTGTCGGTTACACCCTAATGATATACCTACTACTTGGGATGATTTGAAACTTGCCATGCGACATACATTCGTGCCCGCTTATTATACTCGTGACATGATTACGAAGTTGCAACATTTAAAACAAGGTAGTGACACCGTAATGAAATATTATGATACTTTACAAACTACCTTGTTGCATTCCTCTTTAGAAGAAAGTGAAGAAGATTTTATGGATAGATTTTGGGGAGGATTAAATCGTGACATTCAGGAGATACTAATTCATGAAGAGTGTTATCCTATGGGCCATTTGTTTCATCTTGCTTGCAAAGCTGAACAGGAAATAAAACGACGTGTTGCCCACAAGGACAACAAGCGCGAGATGCACATTCCAAGAGTTGATACGGTTGTCCCTTCAACTACTAGGCATACTATGACAACCACATCCGTTGTTGTGAGGACTACATCACCTCCACCATGTGACACATCATCACCGAGAGTGCCTACATCATCTGAGCTGATCATAAGAGGTAATGACAAAGGTACTAATTTTCCACCTCCACATGAGTCTGATGAATGTCTTGTCAATTTAAGTGCACCATGCGGTGAGCTACCCACTACTTTGATCACACCAGCTACTTTAGAGGACTACATTGATGATTTGACTTTGCCATGTGATCAAACAATTTTGAGTGAACCCATTGAACTAACTATCGATGCAAAAGAATCAAGTGAATCAGGGAATAAATCAGATTTGGATCAAATATGTTTGAAAATAATTGTGCCAATGTTTAATCATTTTGATGACTTCTAATCTTGGTGATGGTTCATCAATGTTGGGATGGTTTAATGATAAGCATTGTTAATCTTTTGATATGAATAAGAGCTTCACTTATATGTGCAAACTGAGTTGCAATATTTTCATGCCTTTGACTTCTTGTGATAATATATTGGCTTTACATTTCACGACTTTTGAAGGGTGCTCTTGTATAATTGTGTCACATGTGCACCAAATGAGATCAGTAAAAACGGATGACATATACATATACAACGTGTACACCTTGTCTCTTTTGTTAGCCAGATTTCAGATTAAGCAACGCCGAGGACGGCTTTGTTTTCAAGAAGGGGAGGATGATGAGGACATGACTACCTTGGATACGACCAAAAATATTGCATACATGCATATTTGTCAGGTGATTTCTAGTGCAAACTATTCAATAATCTATTTATGTTATCCAGAACAAAAATACTTCACACACTTTTGTGTTTTGTCTAATTGCAGGTGTATGGGACATTTGTACAATCCACATATGAAGATAAGGCAAAAGGAGAAGTTTAGGTTCTATTCAAAAAGTCCTCTCACGTCACTTTTGGGCCAAGAGAAGATAGAGTCCAAGTCTCTCACATTCTGGATTCAGATTCGGACTGCACAGACATACGTGACTCAAAATGCCAACAACTTTTTCATACGGACTCCGAATTGGGTGATTTTTTTTGGGAAAGTAGATTTCGTCCTCTTTCCAACCCAATTGGATTCACCTTTAAATTCGTCCGGAGCGTTGAGATATGGACGAAACAATCTGACGCTGCAGCAGAATCCGAGTCAAACAACAAGTCCAAAGGTGTTGCATCACCTCCACTTGGGCCCATGAGCCTTGTACGACCTAGGGTTGGTATTAGGCTGCCTTGGGACGTCCTCCCACCTCCTTGGCCGCCACCCTTGCTCCTATATAAGTAGATACATCTAGTAGGTTTTTCGTGGGGATTTGTTTAGTTAAAAGTCAGCCATTGCAACTTCGTGTACTTCGTTTGTGTCCAACGACCAGACCAAGACCGCTTACGGATTCCCACCTTTATCAATACTTCATCTATATTCGCAATATTCAGATTGCATTATCATATTCTTGTTTGTTCTTCGATTGCATGCAGGAATAGACCTTCGTGGTTAGGCTGATCGTGCTTCCGGCATCGTCAGTAACTTCAGGAGATTGGTTTAGTGATTGCTAAGGCGCAACGTCGTGCACGTTTGTAGTCGAATCATCAAGGTCGACTCCACCAAATCGATAGTTATCATCTCATTGAAAGATCGGGACACCCTCGCCTCTATCAGTTTGAACCTCTCTTTTATCCATGTTCAGCTGATCAGCACAGGCTTTTGCAGCTGAATGAGCTGAATTTCTGTAATGCCGAAGATGCGGCTATATCTCCCACGTGTCGAGGCACGACTTAGAGGCATAACCGCATTTTGTTTTGTCGCAAGAAGGGTCATCTTCACACAATCCCATGTACAAGAACAACGATAGAATAAATAGTTGGCTTACAATCGCCACGTCACACAATGGTCAAATAGTTCATACATCATTCAAAGTACACACATAGTCCGACTATAGACAATTCCAAATAAAAAGAAGATAACCCCAAATGCTAAATCCCGATCGTCCCAACTAGGCACCACTACTGATCATCCGGAAACGAAACATAGTAACGGCTAAGGTCCTCGTCGAACACCCGCTTGAGTTCGGTGGCATCACCTGTACTGGTATCCTCGGCACCTGCAACAGTTTCGGTAGTATCTGTGAGTCACGAGGACTCAGCAATCTCAAAACCCGCGAGATCAAGACTATTTAAGCTTATGGGGGATGTGGTGATGAGGTGGAGTTACAGCAAGCGCTAAGCAAATATGGTGGCTAACTTACGAGTACAAGAGTAAGAAGAGAAACTACGCCACGGTCGTAAACTAGAAGTGATCAAGAAGTGATCCTGAACTACTTACGTTCAAATATAACCCAATCCGTGTTCACTTCCCGGACTCCGCCGAAAAGAGACCATCACGGCTACACACACGGTTGATGCATTTTAATTAAGTCAAGTGTCAAGTTCTCTACAACCGGATTTTAACAAATTCCATCTGCCACATAACCGCGGTCACAGCTCTCGAAAGTTTATACTCTGCAGGGGTGTCCCAATTTAGCCCATCACAAGCTCTCACGATCAACGAAGGATATTCCTTCTCCCGGAATAACTCGATCAGACTCGAAATCCCGGTTACAAGACATTTCGACGATGGTAAAACAAGACCAGCAAGACCGCCCGAATGTGCCGACAAATCCCGATAGGAGCAGCACATATCTCGTTCTCAGGGCACACCGGATGGGCAAGACATCGGGTTGGCTGAGACCCTGGTTGCCCAGGGGGCGCCGGACATTACCCGGGTTGGACCAGCACTCAGAGGAACACCGGCCCGGGGGGTTAAATAAAGATGACCCTCGGGTTTGCAACTCCCTAGGGAAAAGTTTAGGTTGTTGTTAGGCAAATGTTAAAACCAAGGTAGAGCGAACTGTCAAGGGGGTCCCATAACCCCAACCGCGTAAGGAATACAAAATCAAGGAACATAACACCGGTATGACGGAAACTAGGGCGGCAAGAGTGGAACAAAACACCAAGCAAAAGGCCAAGCCTTCCACCCTTTGCCAAGTATATAGATGCATTAATTTAAATAAAAGATAATGTGATATCCCAATATATCCATGTTCCAACATGGAACAACCTGCAAGGCACCTGCACCTAGCAACGCTATAAGGGGGGCTGAGCAAAAGCGGTAACACAGCTAAACAATGGTTTGCTGGGAAGGTGGGTCAGAGGCTTGACATGGCATAATGAGAGGCATGTATGACAGGTGGTAGGTAGCACGACATAACGATAGAATGAACAACTAGCAAGCAAAGATAGAAGTGATATCGGGGGTAATGATCATCTTGCCTGAAATCCCGCTAGGAAGAAGATCGAATCCTTGAGGTAGACGAACCAACGTAATCGAACGGATCCTCGCAATCGCAACGTAACTAGAACTTTCAAGGAGAAGCGCAACTGGAAAGAAGGAAACATCATGCTAAACAACGATCACATCAACATGGCATGATCCACAATCAAGTATGATACATGTCCGGTTTAATGAGGCATGGCATGACAAAGTGAAACAAACAATACTACAAATTAAGTGGAGCTCAATATGCAACGAGTTGCATATTGATGAAACACCATATTCAAATATTTAGCTAGCTCTCGTTTATGCTACTCATCAATATTAAATGTTATTAAACATGGCAAGAGGTGAAGCATAAGAAAACTACCTATCTAGGCAAGTTTAAATGAGGCCGGAACAACAACCAAGAATTCCAGAAAATCCCCATGTGCATATTTTGAATTTACTACTGTTCTGCCCTAAATCATATTTTAATGTTGTTAAACAGTAAAACAAAGTGCACCAAGTTAATCTATGCATTATTCCACCCCGATTACATATAAAGTTTATTAAATTTGGAGCTACGGTTAATTTGTTATGAAATAAATCATTTTAACATGGCATTTACGAAAAATTAAACAAACAACAAGTTTGAACATTTTAAACATGGATGAGAGTGGCATATTATGAAACTAGACAAAATTCTAAGCGTTTAACATGTTTAAAACATTTTAATCCGTTGCACGATTTGTGAGATATTAAATGCATGATCTAGAGGGACTATTCTATAAATATGCAGTTCTGTGGATAAATAGCAAATTCGCAGACAGGGAAAAAACATGATCGGGCTGAATCTGCTGGGTGCTGGGCTGGGGCTCCCACCATGGGCCAAGCCCAGTCGGTGGAGGTGGGCAGGCGCCGGCTAGGGAGTGTGCGCTGGGCCTTGTGCAAGAAGGCCCAGGCGCGGGCGACGCAGATGAGCGGCTGTGCTCTGCTCGTTGCCAACAGAAGCAACATCACGTCATGGCAATGCAGAAGACGGGCAGAGGCGCGATGCAGAGGTAGGGGACCAGAGGGCGCGGCTGATCCGGGTAGTCCGAGGGTCGGGGAGGCGATTCCCGGCGACAAGGAACTCCGGCGGTGGCACTGCTCGATGGAGCGAAGCAGGCAGCAGCGGGATCGTGCAGGCGAAGCAGAGGACGGCGTCGAACTTGTTCCCGAGAAGAGGACAACGGTGGCGGACTTGGCGCGATCCTGGCGATGCGAATGAGATGAGGAGGAGCGGATCCAGGCGGGGGCGTGGATCTGAACGGCGGGGGGTCCTTGCTCCGGCTTGCAGAAGAACGAGTGGCGCCATGTCCCTGTGCACAGAATGAGAGAGAGAGAGAGAGACCATGAGAGAGCAGAGAGATGGAGAGGGAGATGAAGAGAGAGGCAGGGGCATGCGACCGGGGGCGTGATGATGCTCGCCGGCGGTGGCGGGGCTGGCCGAAGAGGCGGCGACGATGGGTGGAGACGCGAATTGCAGGCGCTCCCGGACGTTCTCTTAGAGCGGGACCCGCGGCCTCTGCTAGAAGAACAGGGAGGTCGGGGTGAGAGACAGAATCAGAGAGAGAAAGAGAGAAGGAGGAGAGCAGGGGCACGGCCTGGTGCGGCTGCTGGATCGGTGTGCTCCGGCAAGCGGCGACTGGTCGCCGGCGCGGCCGGAGATGAGACTGCAGGGGGTTGGAGGAGTTTGGGCACGGGAAGACGACCTGGCCTGGCGGGGCGGCGGCGCGAGTGGACGAGGCCGAGCTCTCCTGCTCAGGCGCGAGGATGGATCGAGAGGAGTAGGTGGTTGGCTGTGGTGCGACTGGTGGTTAGATCGATGGATGGATCGATGGGATTGGGTGACAGGGGAGATCGAGCAGAGGAGTGGCGGCATGCGGGAAATCAAGGAGAAGCTGGAGGCTTGGCTGTCTCGATCGGGAAGGAGGAGGCTGGTAGGTTGGGGATGGATCCGGGGGGGATTTGGTGGAGTGGCGGCGGCGAGGGACAAACCCCCTCCAATTTAAGGTTTGGTCTCATTTGGTTAGGGGTTGCTCTCTCTCTCTCTCTCTCTATATATATATATATATAGTAAGTAGGTGGGATATAGTCAGGGGTGCTTCGACCCTCCGATCGTAGTCGGGCGGTCGAGAATAAATAGGCTAGGATAGTCCAACAAAGAACCGAATATATTTTAGGGATTATTGGGGATGATCCGGACCCATCGGTAATGACAGCTCGGTTCAGGTAAGCTTTCGGACGCGCACGCAAGGGGGGTTTAGTTGGGCTCATACAACAAGAGAGAAGAGAGCGGTCTGGTTGGTCAGAGAGAAGGTCAACAGAGACAAAACGAGAAGCGGCACTATGAACGGATGCAAGTTTTATGAAAACGATAGCAGCGGACTACCAATGCAATGCAAATGATGACATTATAAATGCAACAAACAAATAAATAACAGAGCTGACACGCAAAACATGGAAGGCATCTAGAGCGTCGGTCTCGGGTCGTTACAACTCTCCTCCACTTACAAGAGATCTCGCCCCGAGATCTAGGGATGCACCGGAGAGAAACGGAAGAAGGAAGAGAAGAGGTAAAACTAAGTTGCTTCTTTGACAAGGAAGTGAAACCAATGAACCTTGAGAGGTTGAAACTTGAATGAATGACACAACAGAGATGAGCGAAATTGAAAACGTCCCGTTAGCAGACAAGGAACATTACGAGAACCTTGTAGGTTGAAAGACATGGCATAAGAGCTTCACGAACTAAAATAACCTCACCACACCGGTATACAGAGATAGCCAAGGAACAGGAATGACAGAATTTGGACAGCACTCCGGTACAAAAGAGAAGGAAAACTTGATAAGTTGAAAAGAACTTAAATATAAGACACAACACTCATGTTGAATGGAAAAGCAAGGGAAATAACATGATCTTGAGAAAATGAGATGATTGGTCGAAGAGAGCAACATCACAATGCCTGCAGAACGAACGAATAGAAGCTAGATCGACGGAATAAGAGAACGGAGAAGGAAATGATAACTTCTACCACAATTGAATTTGGAAAGCATCCTTGCAAGAAGGTTAGAGCGGAGTTGTTGGAAACCCAACAACGAAAGGATATGATCCTCGTGGGCTTATGGAGACATCTCAAAACTTGAGGTGAAATTCTGCCACTAACGAAAACAATTGCTTGCTTGAGATCAACGAAGAGATGAAAATTTGTTCCACCAAGAGGATAAAGAGCAAGCTTGGGTCATGCATAATCACCACAAATAGCAACAACCCTTAAGGAAAGGCTTTAGGTGAAATCTATACCAAGATAACACCACCGAAGAGATCGATGGATTGCAAAGGATCTTCTGAAGGAAGAGAAAATGATGGGTTTAAATATCTCATTCTTAACAACTTGTGAACCTTTAAACACAAAGGAAATTTTCAAGAATGGCATAACACCACCTCAAAAATAAGGTAGAAAGAATTGCACTTCGGAATGCAAGATGAAGAATACTTGAACTCCTCAAAACAAGACATGTGTTGAACACCATGTTAATTTTTTAGTATAGCTTGGCGGATCTTAACTCCGAGAGAAATCTTGAAGAACAATTGAAGAATGAAAGGAATCCTTGACGAATCACCATGTTGAGCCTTCATGAGAACATCGGTAAAAAGGGAATGATAGAAAGAACAGAGAAGTTGAAACAACAAGGTGCAGTCTTGCAATGATTTAGATGGAGCTTCAGGACGATATAATGAGAAAAGTTTGAACTCCGGGAAAGAAATATGAACAACTAGAAACCGAGAATTGATATCATGAATGAACTCCGGAAGAAAAGAATTGAATCACCTCGAGGAAAACAAGAATAAGATTTATTGTATGTTTATCCTTCGTCAACGTAAATTGATGACGCATAATGGATTTGGCATACTACTTATTCTCATTGAAAAAGGATTAAAGAGAGATATTGCACAACTTGGGAAAGTATTCAACAAACCACCGATAGGATTTGGGAAGAACGAATGAATTGATATGGTAACAAAGGAAGAGGAATCTCGAACGAACAACCGTGAGAATTGAAAATGAACGAAGAAAAGATAAAGAAACACCGGGAAGAATTAGAAAACGAATGAAGATACTTGAGAGATTTTTGATACAAGAGAATGAAGAGATGATCAGTAGACTAGAGAATACCTGAACGGTGCACCCGAAGCATATGGATACGAACGAAGAGGCATGAATTGAGACGAATTGCAGAAATGAAGTTGAAAGATGATAATGAAGAAATCTTTTGAAATGATGGCCTTCGGATGATCGAGAAAGGAAAGCAACCCCTGAAATGCGTCGGATGGGTGAAAAGAATTCTCACAATAGAAAACAATTATGAGAGGATGGCATAAGCTCGAACTATGAATCTTCAAGAGAACGGGCCAAGATTTAGGAGAAATCCTTCTTCGGTCTTCAAATGTTGAGAGTGATGATGAGAACCACCATGAATTGTTGAAGCACTCTGGAATGAAGAATAGAAAGGTTGAACCAATGATGAAAAGAATATGAAAGCGAATTTGGAGGATACATTTGACTGATGAGAAATCATTCTTATGTCAAACTTTGAAAGAATTTGAGAATCGCTCCGGATAAATTAGAAGAGTCAGGTAAGATCCTGGGAAAAGACCTGTGGGTTAGGGCCCACTAAAAAGAAAGCACCGTTGAACGATTGCTTAGGAAGAGATAATGCACCTATTGATTTGAATGTCTTGAATGAGGTAACAACCTCGAAATAGCTTGGAAGGAATAAGAATGGAAACTTGAATCTTCTGGGATATCTTTAGTACTCCAGATAACATGAATAGCAAAAGGTGGATGATTAAGAGATGCACTGACATGAGAAAGCATTTGAAACGAGGAAAGGAATACGATCACACTGAAAGCTTGAATTGAATCCACCGGAGAAGATAAGAGAACGAAGAATGATGCACCTATAGCTCCTGAGCATCTTCACAAGAAATCACCAGGCGAAACTTTAAACAGAAGATTGAGGAGACTTCACATGAATAAGAGGATACTTGATTAATAATTCTGGATCCATGAAGAAAAAGGGCGGGAGGGTGGGAAAACAAAGGCAACTTAGGTCGGATGAAACGAACACCGTTGAGAAAAAACTTAGAATTGATCTTGCGAATGTTGGAATGATCGGATGCACTTGAAGAGAAGCACGTCGGTTGGAAAAGAATTGACATGACAACCTCAGTGATCAAGAAGGATTAGTATTCACATAGAAATATGAGAACAACGCTTAGGAAAGGTATGTAATCAACACTTGACTCTGAAGCAACTCGAATACCACAACTCAAAACAAACAAAGGATTTGGCTTGCAGGATAAGCCGGACACAAACATATGATAGACCCCATATCGTATCATGTGTCTGTTGGAAAGATATCCTACGTGATACTTGAATTCCCACCTAAAAAATCCCGAAACTTTCTGGTTATGCAATCTGGTGTTGGGGATACAGGGAGGCACAATATATATCACACAACTAACAAGCCCTACGCTCCAACTGTATCCATCCGTCAACACATAACCAAGAAAACTCCGGAAATCATGTACCTCAACCTTCGAAAAGCATCCGTCATACGAGCTATGGAAATACTCCCGAACTCCCGCCCCAGTACTGGGTGGCGTCGAGCTTATCTCACCACTAGCTGCATAAAAGAGATTTTCGATGTCGGTGAACTCAGGTATTCCAGAACTGCAACGATAAAACTGTGACGACAACACCTCGGAGCTAAACTCCCCGGGACACTGCCACAACCCCTAAATGTCAGGAGGCACCAAGAACAATGTTCTGGTCACAAGAATATTGGAACGATCCCAAGATACCCGCGTGATCCTAAATTTTTTTTTTGGTGAAAATGAGGAGAGGAAGGTCAAAACATCTATGTCAGGAGTCCTCACTAGAGTGACGAAGGGGGCTGAGGAGTAAAAAGAATCCTACTCTCCGATATATATAATCCTAAGACTAAAAATAGTTTTTCACTAGACTCAACAACGTCAGCGGTTCGATCAAGCAGGGGGCTCCTAAGTCGGGATGGCTCTGATTACCAACTTGTAACACCCAAGATGCGACTATATCTCCCACGTGTCGAGGCACGACTTAGAGGCATAACCGCATTTTGGTTTTGTCGCAAGAAGGGTCATCTTCACACAATCCCATGTACAAGAACAACGATAGAATAAATAGTTGGCTTACAATCGCCACGTCACACAATGATCAAATAATTCATACATCATTCAGAGTACACACATAGTCCGACTACGGACAATTCCAAATAAAAAGAAGATAACCCCAATGCTAAATCCTGATCGTCCCAACTGGGCACCACTACTGATCATCTGGAAACGAAACATAGTAACGGCCAAGGTCCTCGTCGAACTCCCACTTGAGTTCGGTGGCATCACCTATACTGGTATCCTCGGCACCTGCAAGTGTTTTGGTAGTATATGTGAGTCATGAGGACTCAGCAATCTCAAAACCCGTGAGATAAAGACTATTTAAGCTTATGGGTAGGATGTGGTGATGAGGTGGAGTTGCAGCAAGCGCTAAGCAAATATGGTGGCTAACTTACGAGTACAAGAGTAAGAAGAGAAACTACGCAACGGTCGTAAACTAGAAGTGATCAAGAAGTGATCCTGAACTACTTACGTTCAAACATAACCCAATCCGTGTTCACTTCCCGGACTCCGCCGAAAAGAGACCATCACGGCTACACACACGGTTGATGCATTTTAATTAAGTCAAGTGTCAAGTTCTCTACAACCGGATATTAACAAATTCTCATCTGCCACATAATTGCGGGCACGGCTCTCGAAAGTTTATACCCTGCAGAGGTGTCCCAACTTAGCCCATCACAAGCTCTCACGATCAACGAAGGATATTCCTTCTCTCGGAATAACCCGATCAGACTCGGAATCCCGGTTACAAGACATTTTCGACGATGGTAAAACAAGACCAGCAAGACCGGCCGAATGTGCCGACAAATCCCGATAGGAGCTGCACATATCTCATTCTCAGGGCACACTGGATGGGCAAGACGTCGGGTTGGCTGAGACCCTGGTTGCCCAAGGGGCGCCAGACATCGCGCAGGTTGGACCAGCACTCAGAGGAGCACTGGCCTGCGGCGGTTAAATAAAGATGACCCTCGGGTTTGCAACTCCCTAGGGAAAAGTTTAGATTGTTGTTAGGCAAATGTTAAAACCAAGGTTGGGCCTTGCTGGAGGAGTTTTATTCAAAGCGAACTGTCAAGGGGGTCCCATAACCCCAACCGCGTAAGGAACGCAAAATCAAGGAACATAACACCGGTATGACGAAAACTAGGGCGGCAAGAGTGGAACAAAACACCAAACAAAAGGCCAAGCCTTCCACCCTTTGCCAAGTATATAGATGCATTACTTAAATAAGAGATATTGTGATATCCCAACATATCCATGTTCCAACATGGAACAACCTGCACTGCACCTGCAACTAGCAACGCTATAAGAGGGGCTGAGCAAAAGCGGTAACACAGCCAAACAACGGTTTGCTAGGAAGGTGGGTTAGAGGCTTGACATGGCATAATGAGAGGCTTGTATGACACGTGGTAGGTAGCACGACATAGCGATAGAACGAACAACTAGCAAGCAAAGATAGAAGTGATATCGGGGGTAATGATCATCTTGCCTGAAATCTCGCTAGGAAGAAGATCGAATCCATGAGGTAGCCGAACCAACGTAGTCAAACGGATCCTCACAATCGCAACGTAACTGGAACTATCAAGGAGAAGCGCAACCGGAAAGAAGGAAACATCATGGTAAACAACCATCACATCAACATGGCATGATGCATGTAACGCCCATGATGCGGCTATATCTCCCACGTGTCGAGGCACGACTTAGAGGCATAACCGCATTGTGGTTTTGTCGCAAGAAGGGTCATCTTCACACAATCCCATGTAATGAACAAGAATGGGATAACGAGAGTTGGCTTACAATCGCCACTTCACACAATACATAAATATAATTCATACATCATCCAAAATCCACACATAGACCGACTACGGTCAAATCCAAATGAAAATAAGATAACCCCAAATGCTAGATCCCCGATCGTCCCAACTGGGCTCCACTACTGATCATCAGGAAAAGAAACATAGTAACGACCACGTTCCTCATCGAACTCCCACTTGAGCTCGGTTGCATCATCTGCACTGGCATCGTCGGCACCTGCAACTGTTTTGGTAGAATCTGTGAGTCACGAGGACTCAGCAATCTCACACCCGCGAGATCAAGACTATTTAAGCTTATAGGAAAGGATGGTGTAAAGGTGGAGCTGCAGCAGGCACTAAGCATATATGGTGGCTAACATACGCAAATGAGAGCGAGAAGAGAAGCAACGCAACGGTCGCGAAGCTAGAAATGATCAAGAAGTGATCCTAAAACTACTTATGTTCATGCATAACACAAACCGTGTTCACTTCCCGGACTCTGCCGAGAAGAGACCATCACGGCTACACACACGGTTGATGTATTTTAATTGGATCAAGTGACAAGTTCTCTACAACCGGACATTAACAAATTCCCATCTGCCTCATAACCGCGGGCACGGCTTTCGAAAGATAATACCCTACAGGGGTGTCCCAACTTAGCCCATTATAAGCTCTCACAGCCAACGAAGGATAAACCTTCTCCCGGAAAGACCCGATCAGTCTCGGAATCCCGGTTTACAAGACATTTCGACAATGGTAAAACAAGACCAGCAAGACCACCCGCTGTGCCGACAAATCCCGATAGGAGCTGCACATATCTCGTTCTCAGGGGCACACCGGATAAGCTAAGCGTACAGGTACCAACGTAACCCAAGTTGCCAAGGGACGGTCCCGCACGGTGCTCTAGTTTGGACCAACACTCGGAGGAGCACTGGCCCGGGGGTAAATAAAGATGACCCACAGGCTCGCGAAAACCCAAGGGAAAAGGCTTAGGTGGCAAAAGGTAAAACCAAGGTTGGGCCTTGCTGGAGGAGTTTTATTCAAGGCGAACTGTCAAGGGGGTCCCATAAATCACCCAACCGCGTAAGGAACGCAAACTCAAGGAACATAATACCGGTATGACGGAAACTAGGGCGGCAAGAGTGGAACAAAACACCAGGCATAAGGCCGAGCCTTCCACCCTTTACCAAGTATATAGATGCATTAATTAAATAAGAGATATTGTGATATTCCAAAATATCCATGTTCCAACATGGAACCAACTTCAACTTCACCTGCAACTAGCAATGCTATAAGAAGGGCTGAGCAAAAGCGGTAACTTAGCCAAGCAACGGTTTGCTAGGAAAGGATGGTTAGAGGCTTGACATGGCAATATGGGAGGCATGATATAGCAAGTGGTAGGTAGCGCAGCATAGCAATAGAACGAACAACTAGCAACGCAAAGATAGAAGTGATTTTGAGGGTATGGTCATCTTGCCTGCAAGGTTCTCAGAGTTGTCGAAAGCTTGATCCTCGTAAGCATACTCAACAGGTTCCGCGTTCACGAAATTGTCTCCCGGCTCTACCCGAAACAAGAACACAAGCAACGAAACCACAATCAATCATGGGAAATGCACAAGCAACATGATGCAAAAACATGTATGATATGCGAGATGTGGTATGCGATGCGTATGCGTGCTCCGGAAGAAAAATGATGAACAAGGCAGTAACTTGGCAAACCAAACATGCCACTGGAAAGATGAGATGATTTCGGTCGAAATCGATATACAGATCACCGGAAACGGATGCACGGTTTGCAAATCGCAAGCAAAACAAGAATGACACGAAACTGTGATTAACAGCATGATAGCACTTGGAATACAACAAGAAACTATGCTACAGCACTCCACCATAGCAACAAAGCATATAACAGTAATTTACAGAAGATGCTTGACAAAATATGAACACTGAGCTACGGCTAGATCACAACATAACAGGTTCAAACAAGCATGGCAAAAGTGCAAAAGATATCAGGTTCACAGACTTGGTGAAATTACTGGACATGGCTGAAACAGCATCAGGTAGCAATGTTCAGAGCAAGAAAAACACATGCTACAGGAACTTAACATAGCAAAACAAGGCATGGCATGAATCTACTAAATGCATAGAACAAAAGTCCCTTACTGACCATAAGCCAAAAAGGACCAGAAGATGTGATGGCAACCATGTAAACATAGCAAGTTTCGTTAACAGGTTCCAGACTTGGCAGAAAACAGCGCATGGCAGAAACAGTAATATGAAGGCATATTGGTGAGCTTGATGCACTCACCACAAAGCAATGCATGACAAAACAAGCATACCTACAGCAAGATGGCATGTTGATGAAGCTAACCATGGCAAGAGTAAGTTCATAGCATGTATGGATGAACTACAACAACCTTGGCAAAATTGAATATCATGTTAAGAATCTGCGAGGAATATTTTATAGCAAAAGTAGAGCAAGCTTAAGACATGCTATGTACTCCATAATTGCAAAGAGAGGTATGGATGGATGTAGCACAACTATATCTACAAAACATCCTTAGTGAACATCTCCGAAATAAGCATGGATCTCTCTGTAGACACATGGATACATAGCAACAAAATAACAGCAGTCACAGACTTGGTAAAATTACTAAGTCCCTGAAATCAGAAACATCACGAAGCCTAGTTTGCATGCTTGTGCTAGTCACCACATAGATCCCAAAAATACATGGCATATACCTCTGTAAAGATGTCATGGCATACATCAAAACACATGTAGAGCTCATGCCCATAAGATCCACACATCAAATGCAACAAAAATAACAAATCCTCAAGTTCTGATAAGTAACAACAGGTAACAGCATATAGCACTCTTGCACCAGAGATTTGGGCATCAAGATGGACTCAAATGAACATGGCACAATGGAACGAAATGAAGAGCATCTTGAGACGAACATTCCGATATATTACACGCACGAAACAGAGCTATATGCAGAGAGTTATGATGCGATGAACATGAGCATGCATTGTAAAATACTTTAGGACTAAGAATATTTCGGGGAGGAGAAGACAACCTTCCAGAGATCTAGGGTTCGGCAGGCTCGAGGCTGCCGGAGCGCTCGCCGACGAAGGGGAAGGAGAAGGGCACGACGGCCGGCGGAGTTCGGGGCGACGAGGGGGGCGCGATCGCCGGCGGCGGAGCACGGGGCAACGAGCATGGGCGGCGCGGCGACGGGCGGCGGCGAGGACGGCGGGGGAGCCGCGGGAGGG
>NC_057802.1:228809803-228813224 GCF_018294505.1 Triticum aestivum | reverse complement strand
CTGGCTCGCTGCGGGCGGCAGCGCGGATGCGTCCGGCTCCTCCGGACGTGTCCGACGGCGAAGGGGAGCGGTTTTGCTAGGGTTAGGGGTGGATTTGCCCGAAATTTCGGAGGGGGGAGGTGTTTTTATAGGTAGAGGGAGCTAGGAGACTCCAAATAGAGTGCGGTTTTCGCCCACACGATCGTGATCGAACGACGTAGAGCATGGAGGTGACTTAGATGGGTTTGTGGGCTGTTTGGAGGGGGTTTTGCTGCAACACACAAAAGACCTTTGCGGTTACCTGGTTAACCGTTGGAGTACTAAACGACCTCCAAATGAAACGAAACTTGATAGGTGGTCTACCGGTGGTATACCAAGGCCACTTGGCAAGACTCCGTCCATTCCGAGAACGTTCAACACCCGCTCACGAAAAGAAACAAGAGGGGTGCGCCGGAGGAGGTGGGAGTGCCGGATTGCAAAACGGACAACGGAGAAAATGCTCGGATGCATGAGACGAACACGTATGCAAATGAGATGCACATGATGACATGATATGCGATGCATGACATGAACAAAATGCAAAACGACAGACAAAACCCGACCACGAAGGGAAATATCATAACACATAGCCGAAAATGGCAAGAGTTGGAGTTACAAATGTGGAAAGTTACATCCGGGGCGTTACAATGCACAATCAAGTATCATGCATGTGCGGTTTAATGAGGCATGGCATGACAAAGTGCAACAAACAATACTACAAATTAAGTGGAGCTCAATATGCAACGAGTTGCATATTGACAAAACACCACATTCAAATATTTAGCTAGCTCTAGTTTATGCTACTCATCAATATTAAATGTCATTAAACATGGCAAGAGGTGAAGCATAAGAAAACTACCTATCTAGGCAAGTTTAAATGAGGCCGGAACAACAACCAACAATTCTGGAAAATCCCCATGTGCATATTTTGAATTTGCTACTGTCGGCGTTTTGGGAACGGGGGTCCCCAGACTTGCCTGCCTACGGCCCACGACGTGGCTGTGTAGCAGGCCTGTACGGCCCATCTTCATCAACAAGGCGTTCAAGACCCTCGCGAGGGGCCAATCCTCGTGAGGCGGACGATGCAAGACCTCCTCAGGAGCGGCCTCACCAGGCAAGCTCGTGAGTGGCGGAGAGATCAAGGCAGGGCAAACCTCGCGAGGTGCTCGTGACGTGAGCCATGACGATCAGGATCAGGCGGGCGCCAGGCGGGTGCTAGCGCGCAGTGTCCTTGTTTCCTCTTTGGTGCTAAGGAGGCAAGCGCAGGCGCGGAGTACCGAGGCATCAAGCAAAGGTTTCCATATCAGTGCAACGAGACCAAGACCAGCAGGACGGCAAGACGGAGGTCACCATGGAGCCCAATGCGGCGTCACCACCAGAGCCTTTCGTAGGCGAAGACCGCTTTTATCAGGATAAGCTATACTAGCTGTCCCCTTTCAAATTGGTTGTTGTTGGCTCCCTTCCCACTCAATATTTGGGAAGATGACCAGGGCCTATGTAAGTAGAACTAGCCATCGTAGTAGGGGGATCGATTCCATCCTCCATCCTCACACCCACCAGCACACCGAGCACAAGAACACCTCATCCTCATGAGGCTGTTCTTCCCCTTGTATTGTTCATCATCAGCCCAACAGGCAATCCACCACCACCACCACACTGGAGTAGGGTATTACACCACAATGGTGGCCCGAACCAGTATAACTCTTGTGTCTTTTGTGTTGTGAGTTCGTCGAGTTTGTCCGCGAGATCTTAGCGAGCTAGGGCGTGGATCGGTAGGGAGGAAATCTTCGCGCGCACCCTAGTATTCGAGGCTTGAGGGTTTTGCCGGAACCCGTGATCCGACAGCTACTGTTCTGCCCTAAATCATATTTTAATGTTATTAAACAGTAAAGCAAACTGCACCAAGTTAATCTATGCATTATTCCACCCCAATTACATATAAAGTTTCTTAAATTTGGAGCTACGGTTAATTAGTTATGAAATAAATCATTTTAACATGGCATTTATGAAAAATTAGACAAACAGCAAGTTTAAACATTTTAAACATGGATGAGAGTGGCATATTATGAAACTAGACAAAATTCTAAGCATTTAACATGTTTAAAACATTTTAATCCGATGCACGGTTTGTGAGATATTAAACGCATGATCTAGAGGGACTATTCTATAAATATGCAGTTCTCTGGATAAATAGCAAATTCACAGACAGGAAAAAAACATGATCAGGCTGAATCTGCTAGGTGCTGGGCTGGGGCTCTCACCATGGGCCAAGCCCAGTCGGTGGAGGTGGGGAGGCGCCGGCTGGGGAGTGTGCGCTGGGCCTTTTGCAAGAAGGCCCAGGCGCTGGCGACGCAGACGAGTGGCTGTGCTCTGCTCGTTGCCAACAGAAGCAGCAGCAGGTCATGGCGATGCAGAAGACGGGCAGAGCCGCAATGTAGAGGCAGGGGACCAGCGGGCGTGGCGGATCCGGGCAGTCCGAGGGTCGGGGAGGCGGTTCCTGGCGACGAGGAACTCCGGCGTTGGCACTGCTCGATGGAGCAAAGCAGGCAGCAGCGGGATCGTGCGGGCGAAGCAGAGCACGGCATCGAGCTTGTTCCCGAGCAGAGGACGACGGTGGCAGACTTGGCGCGATCCCGGCGAGGTGGGGGCGTGGATCTGAACGGCGGGGGGTCCTACGGGTCCTTGCTCCGGCTTGCAGAAGAACGAGCGACGCCATGTCCCTGTGCAGAGAACGGGAGAGAGAGACCATGAGAGAGCGGAGATATGGAGAGGGAGATGAAGAGAGAGGCAGGGGCACGTGACCGGTGGCGTGATAATGCTCACCGGTGGTGGCGGGGCTGGCCGAAGAGGCGGCAACGATGGGTGGAGACGCGAGCTGCAGGCGCTCCCAGACGTTCTCTTCGAGCGGGACCCGCGGGCTCCTGTAGAAGAACACGGAGGTTGGGGTGAGAGACAGAATCAGAGAGAAAAAGAGAGAAGGAGGAGAGCAGGGGCACGGTCTGGTGTAGCTGCTGGATCGGTGTGCTCCGGCGAGTGGTCACCAGCGCGGTCGGAGATGAGACTACAGGGGGCGGGGGATCTTGGGCACGGGACTACGACCTGGCCTGGCGGGGCGGCGGCGCGAGTGGACGAGGCCGAGCGCTCCTGCTCGGGCGCGAGGATGGATCGAGAGGAGGAGGTGGTTGGCTGTGGTGCGACTGGTGGTTAGATCGATGGGATTGGGTGACAGGGGAGATCGAGCAGAGGAGTGGCGGCATGCGGTAAATCGAGGAGAAGCTGGAGGCTTGGCTGTCTCGATCGGGAAGGAGGAGGCTAGTAGGTTGGGGATGATCCCGAGGGGGATTTAGTGGAGTGGCGGCGGCGACGGACAAACCCCCTCGAAATTAGGGTTTGGTGTCATGTG
>NC_057802.1:228795548-228809418 GCF_018294505.1 Triticum aestivum | reverse complement strand
CGCTCATAATTGGGCGGTCGAGAATAAATTGGCTAGGAGAGTCCAACAAAGAACCGAATATATTTTAGGGATTATTGGGGATGATCCGGACCCATCGGTAATGACAGCTCGGTTCACGTAAGCTTTCGGACGCGCACGCGAGGGTGGTTTAGTTGGGCTCATACAACAGGAGAGAAGAGAGCGGTCCGGTTGGTCAGAGAGAAGGTCAACGGAGACAAAATGAGAAGCGGCACTACGAACTGATGCAAGTTTTATGAAAACGATGGCAGCGGACTACCGATGCAATGCAAATGATGACATGATGAATGCAACAAACAAATAAATAACAGAGCTGACAGGCAAAACATGGAAGGCATCTGGGGCGTCGGTCTCGGGTCGTTACAATTTCATTTCTAATATCAGTTTGAACCTTGTAATCTTTGAATTTGAGCCATGTAACTCTGGAATTTGAAGCTTGTAATATTTCGGGCTTTTGTGGTACAATCATTGAAATGGCATCGTATGAGATTCGTATATTGGTAGTATTATTTTGACCTTAATATGCAATAGACTTAGATTTTATTAACCATTCACGACTAGGGATCCAGCCGGAAGCAGAGCAATGGTAAACGACGTCGCAACAAGATGTAGATGATTAGATGCTCGTTTCTCCTAGTTTAGTATGCATGTAATTGCTTACTTTGGTGTGTGGTAATGTTATGTGTGTAGTCACTTATGTAATTGTATGCTTAATTTGGTTATGCAATGTTGTTCTTAGAAGTATATATGTTGATGTTCTGTAGACAGAGCATATCACATTGCACACGGACCACTCTAGGGAACCCATCGGTCATGAATTCGTCAATCGCAGACGGTTGTATACCAGCAAGCGTTTTCCCACAACACACACGGCTTATTCCTTCACAAACAGCACGGGTGTATCAACTGTATGCCACATATCGCACACGCAACTCTAATCTGATTCGTGCTTAATATCTCCGACATCGCTCGCACAGTTCGTCTTATTTTGCCATGTATCATTGTGTCGGCCTTTGCTCGCGTCCCTCGGCGCGCTCTGCTCGCCGTTAGGCGCCGCGGCACGCTCTGCTCGCGTACCTCCACATGCTCAGCTTGTGGTACGCGTCGGTGTTATACAAACGGTTTTTAACCCCTTTCCACGACGGCATTTGGAACCTTCGCCAAGTGAGTGTGGGCGATAGGGAGGTCCTTCCCACACGACCCAGAAACCTTCGGAGATAGGGAGCCAAGATGCATATACAGTACTCCTACTCGTTTGTGCTCACATTGCCATCGCACTCGGTATTCTGTGGTGCTACGTTTATGATGCGCGACCCATCACAAACGGTTCACTATTATAGAACGTGTATGATAAGCATACAATCACACACATTCGCTTGTCCCAAACCATATGCGATAACTAATTAAGAAGATTAGCTAATCGTCGTACGAGTGTCGGATAGCATTACAAAACGTTGGACCGTCGTAACATCATCGTACACGACAACTATCGTACACGCTATTCTGTGGTGCAACGTTTACATTGCATACTTCATCAGAAACAGTTCATGGTTGCGAATCGTGTACGATAAGGCAACTATCACAAATGTTTAGTTTGCCTGCACCGTTTGTGATATTGTCTGACATCGCACACGCTTTGCAAACGGCAACTGTGTGCATGCTTGCACACATTTCCTCTCTGTGAACTATCTCGGATTATGGTGTATATCGCAAACATTTGTGTTTTACCAACCGTGTGTGTCGTAACGACCTGGAGAGCGTAATTTCACTGTAATTTAATTGCTGCTATTTCAAATTGGACCGGATTTGAATTTGAATGTATGTTATAGCTTTATTCATATCCATCAGGTTCAAACAACCAATGCATTATTCGATTCATAGGTACATATGTTCAAGAATTACATAAGAACCAAATAAAGAATGATGAACCACAGTTGTATACTTGTACTATTAAAGACGGTAAAGAAAGAGGCGAAATACATTCTGGTTGCTGATCAAGGTGAAGCGGAATACCCATATTGTGCCTTCCTCCATGCAGAAGGCACACACGACTCTAGTCCAACCCCTTGTGATGGGCGACCACCCATCCTTCACGGTCCTCATGAAAACATCTAGATAATCATCGTGTTCTGGTAGAAATACTTTAACCTTTCCATGCCCACCAATCATGTAGTTTGACACGTAATCTTGAGTAAACTCCTTTAGCAACCTGAAAGTGCAACTATCCCTGGGTGGTTTTGGTAATTATTAACAACATATAGCTCATTGAGCTAATGCTATTTCAAGATAAATATTTCAGGAAAGCTCAATGATTGGCATGGCATGGATTAGGAATGTGGACCCCTCAAAATGAAAAGGACACATATTGGCTCAAGCTCAAGACTCTACATTTTACTTTTAGTGATCCAAGATCACATTGAGTCCATAGGAAAACCAATACTATTAAAAGGGGATGAGGTGTTCCTTAATGGCTTACTTGCTCAAAATGCTTAGTGATATCCTCCAAAAACTCTCAACCACTTTCTCATATCCACATTTGTCCCAAACCAAAAGTCAAACTCGGCCCCACCGAAACATTCTATCCGGCGCCACCGAGTTCACTTGTCATAGCCACTGCCACAAACCCTAGTCACTTCGGTCTCACCGATAGGGATCTCGGTCCCACCGTGATGGGATTGCAAACTCTCTGTTTCCCTTCATAACGTTTCGGTCCAACTGAGATGAGCGATCGGTCCCACCGAGTTCACAATGCAAACTCTCTGTTTCCCCTTCATAACGTTTTGGTCTCACCGAGATGAGCGAATTGGTCCCACCGAGTTTGCCTGACCAACTCTCTGGTTAGCTTATTACCAAAGTCGGTCTCACTGAGTTTGTGTAATCGGTCTCACCGAGATTACATTATGCCCTAACCCTAATGACATCAGTCCCACCGAGTTGACATGTCGGTCCCACCGAAAAGCCTAACGTTCACATTTTGAACTAAATCGGCCTGAGCGAGTTTTCTGATTCGGTCCCACCGAGTTTGTTGAATTGTATGTAAAGGTTAGATTTTGTGTGGAGGCTATATATACCCCTCCACGCACTCTTCATTCGTGGAGAGAGCCATCATAACATGCCTACACTTCCAGCATACATTTTCTGAGAGAGAACCACCTACTCATGTGTTGGGGTCAAGATATTCCATTCCTACCACATAAATCTTGATCTCTGGTCTTCTCCAAGTTGCTTTCCACTCAAATCATCTTTCCACAAAATCCAAATCTGTGAGAGAGAGTTGAGTGTTGGGGCGACTATGATTTGAAGCACAAGAGCAAGGAGTTCATCATCAACACACGATCTATTAACTTTTGGAGAGTGGTGTCTCCTAGATTGGTTAGGTGTCACTTGGGAGCCTCCGTCAAGATTGTGGAGTTCAACCAAGGAGTTTGTACGGGCAAGGAGATCGCCTACTTCGTGAAGATCTACCCTAGTGAGGCAAGTCCTTCGTGGGAGATGGCCATGGTGGGATAGATAAGGTTGCTTCTTCATGGACCCTTCGTGGGTGGAGCCCTCCGTGGACTCGCGCAACCGTTATCCTTCGTGGGTTGAAGTCTCCATCAACGTGGATGTACGATAGCACCACCTATCGGAACCACGCGTGTCTACATTGCATTTGCTCCCTCCAAACTCCTCCCTTTACCTTCATGTGCAATGTTTTACATTTTGCTACTATACTCTTAGACTTGCATGTGTAGGTTGATTGCTTGACTTGTGCTAAGTTGTTAAAATCTGCCAAGTCTTAAAATTGGGAAAAGGCTAGATTTTTATTAAGTCAAGTAGTCTAATCCCCCCTCTAGACATACTTTCGATCCTACAAGTGGTATCAGAGCTTTGGTCTCCATTTTCCTTGATTTCCATAGCTTTTGGTGATCATAGCCTTGGTTTCACAACCTAGGAGAGTATGGCATCTAGCGAGGGAAATTACCACCGTAGAGGTCCTTACTTTGATGGTACTAATTTTGCTAGTTGGAAGCATAAGATGAAAATGCATATTCTTGGACATAACCCCGCCATTTGGGCTATTGTGTGTATTGGCTTGCAAGGTGAATTCTTTGATGGGAGAGAACCAAACCGTGAAGCTACCGCGGAAGAGTTGAAGATGCTGCAATACAATGCTCAAGCTTGTGATATTCTCTTCAACGGATTGTGCCCTGAAGAATTCAACATAATCAGTCGTCTTGAGAATGCAAAGGAAATTTGGGATACTTTGATTGATATGCATGAAGGTACTGACTCCGTCATGGAATCCAAATTGGATGTGCTTCAAAGTCAACTTGACAAGTTCAAAATGAAGGATAGTGAAGGTGTCGCTGAAATGTACTCTAGGCTTGCTCTCATCACAAATGAGATTGCCGGCTTAGGAAGTGAAGAGATGACCGATAGATACATCATCAAGAAGATCCTAAGATCCTTGGATGGAAAATATGATACTGTGTGCACATTAATCCAAACGATGCCCAACTACAAAGATCTCAAGCCAACGGAAGTCATTGGAAGAATTGTTGCTCATGAGATGTCACTCAAGGATAAGGAAGAGCTTCACAACAAGTCAAGTGGTGCTTACAAAGCCTCAAGTGAGAAACAACCCTTCAATGAAGAATTGAGCCTAATGGTGGAGAATTTCAACAAGTTCAACAAGAGTAGAAGCAAGGAAAGAAGTTCCAAGTCAACGTCCTACAATGATAAAAGATCTTCTAGCCGTGAGCATAATTGCTACAATTGTGGAAGACCTGGACACTACTCCAATGAGTGTATGCCCCCCTACAAAATAAGAGAAGATTCACCCAAAAGAAGAAGTAGAAGAGAAGAATCACCACCTAGAGAGAGGAGGAGTAGAGATGATCGTTATGAACGAAGAACCTCTCGGAGAAGCAAGGATTCGGAAAGTAAGGACAAGTCATCAAGGAGCTACACAAAACGAAGACATCAAGCTCATGGTTGTGAATGGGTATCCGGCTCCAACTCCGACTATCACTCCGAAACAAGTTATCACTCAGACTCCGAATATACTCAAGATGAAGGTGTTGCCGGTCTAGCACTTGTGTCGACCAACTCCTACGACATATTTGACTCTCCAAGTGAAGGAATTGGAAGATGCTTCATGTCTAAAGGCCCAAAGGTATCACACCCCGAGTATGTTGATTTCAATAGTGCTGAAGATGATTTGCTAGGTGATGATGATTTACTTGTTGACAACTCTAGTGATGAAAACTATGATGAACTTGCTATTAATCATGACAACCAAGATAAAATGAATGATGATGATGATAAGAATGAGATTGAGCGACTAACTAAAGAACTAAAATCTCTTAAGTTAGCTCATGAAACTATCTTGGAAGATCATCGAGAACTTTTAAATACTCATGAGAAGTTGCGATTTGAAAAGCTCAATCTTGAGCAAGAGCATGAGTTTTGAAAAGCCATCAATGATGATCTTCGCAAGAAAAGTTCTTCTTACATTGTCAAGCGTTTACTCTTGTCTACTTACATGCCACAAGCTAAATCTAGCAACAAGGGTAAGAAAGATTCTTCATCTAGTAGTAACAACAATCATGCTAAATCCAATGTTGTTGCTTCTAGTAGTTCTCTTGATTCCACTAATGATTCTCTTAGCCAAGTTACACTTGAACAAGAAAATAGCTTATTGAAGGGAATTATAGAGAAAGGTGTTTACAAGAGCCTTGCCGGGAGTAAGCAATTTGAGGAGATTGTACGCAAGCAAGGAAGGCATCGGAAGAATCAAGGAATTGGTTTTGAGTGAAAGTTCAATGCCAATGGAGTTGAGTGGGAAGAAGACCAATACCCCAAGACGAAGTTTGTTCCTCAACAAGAGAAGTATGATCCTACTTCTTTCCAAGGGACACAAGCTCAAGATGATCTTCCACCACAAGACCACAAGCAAAAAAGGCAAGGACAAGCTTCAAGAGGAGATTGATGCATTTGAAGAAGCTCCTAAGGCCTTGGTCAAGTGGGTTCCCAAGACTACATCAAGTTCTACTTCATCAAGTACGACTACAACTCCAAGGATTCCCATCAAGATGATGTGGATCCCGAAGAAGAACTAGAGAGTGCTTGAGGGTGACTCTGCCAACATACTTCACTCATATCATTTTGGCGAGGACAAGTGCAAACAACATCCACATCTTGCACTAGTTCAAGGAGTCACAAACCCTCTTGTTGGTAAGACAAGGGACAAGGTAACCTAATGTTTTCATGGACATCATCTTGTGTGTACATCACTCTATGTCTATGGATATCCTTGTTTGTTCCTTGTGGGACTAACCCGTGTAGGTATTGAAAGTGCAACTCACTCCAATGGATTGCTCCAAATGATCTACATCAACATTGAGCATCCACATCTTCAACACCTATATGAAGTCATCATCGACAAAACCCAAGGTTAGTTCATCCCTCTTAGGGGGGATATCACATCTAGGGGGAGCTTTACTCTAATCAATTGAGCTAAAGCAACTCTAATGATGTGAACACAACAATGCTTTATGTAGAAGTGGTAACCCCACTTGTGCTTAAACGATGAGTATGACCTGTGATCAAATGTTCTCATTTGACTCCTAAGTCAATATACTCATATATAGATGACCTAGTCATCGCCAATTGCTTGATAGATGCTACAGTGTTTGTGCATGCTTTGTCCCATATTTCATTTGCCATTTTATTGTGTGAGCATGCTGATTGCATATTTTATTCATTCGAGGACATCCATTTGTTGCATTCATTATTTGTTTTTTTCTCTTCTGCCAAACGGATGGACAAGAATGCCTAAGAACCCCCTCTAGCTATCTATGATTTTCTCGTCTCAAACTCTATTCATGCTACATCACAAAGTTTGATCAACTCAGATTCGAACCACTCTGTGTGAGGAGCACTCGGAGTCCCCGATTCATCATAGGCTTAAACTTCCAAAACCTCTTTGTGCATTTCAGTATGACCGAGTCATCCACTTCGGTCACACCGATTTCACTAAGTTGATCTAGGTTTTCCATCTCGGTGCAACTGATTTGAACCTTTCGGTCACACCGAGTTGCAGTAACCGCTTCCGATTCTGCATCTCGGTGCCACCGAGTTGTTCCACTCGGTCACAACGACAAGGTCGGGATATATATATCCACGGGTGAGTTTTTGGAAATTTCTTCAAAAGCCCTCAGCCCGCGCGTATCCTGCTCTGCCTCCTCGGGTCTTCGGATCGTCTCCTTGCCGCCAGCAACCGCCCGCTGCTGATCTACGTCACCGTCAACGGAATTCTGCTCCGCCGTTATCGCCGTAGCAAACTCCCGCCGAACTAGCGTGTGGGTTCGATACTTTGTGCTATTTCCTTACTCCGATTCCTAGCACATTGCTTTGCCATGATCATTGCCACGTATGAAAACAATATATCCAGAGAAAACATCCTTTAGGTTAGGTTTGATTTAAAAATTTAGGGTTAGGTCTCCGCCGAACTCATCTCGAACCGACCGAGTTGTAGAAATCGGTATCACCGATTTGGCTTAGGCCATTGCACATGCGTTTTTCGGTCTGACCGAAAATTGCAAATCGATGTGACCGAGTTCAACTCTTTGTGAAACCCTAGCAATCTCAGAGCCACCGAACTGTGACTCGGTCTGACCGAGTTCACTAGTTTAGGTTCCAAAAGTTGCTTCGGTGTCACCGAGTTTAACAAATTGGTAGCTCTGAAATCATTTCAGTGGAGAAGTAAAACTAAGTTTTTGACTCATATGTTTTGCAAAAACTCTGCACTTTGTGATGCTCATCTACTCTACCTCATCTATATCTATTCACAGGGTTTGCTGTCAGTTTGCTTGCCACGATATCTGACCAGAGTGACAGCCAGAACAGAACTGAAGAGCAAACAAGATCAACTAGCCTATCTGATTCAAGCTACATTGAGGATTGAGAAGGGCTTGGCCACCCTGACTCAGAATCAGGAGAGCTTGGAAAGGATCATAGAGACCAAGTTTTATGATCTTGATCTGAAGGTCACTAAGATTCAGACAGCAGTTGAGCAACTCAAGGAGGAAGCAGAAGAGAAGAGAGGACAAGGTACTACAGATGCTTTTCGGCGAGTGCCCAGAGGACAGAGGTCAGCTGCAGTGCCAGTACCAGATATGAGAGCTACATCATCTGCACTAGCAGCAACAGCTTCTGTGCCACCTCCAGCAGCCACTCCACCAGCTCCAGCTACATCAACTGATGCCTTCGTCCTTAGAGTTCTCTCTACACCACCTCCCGAAGACCAAGCCTGAGAGACGCATAGCACTATGCATTTCAAACTTTTTGGTAACCTGTTGCCAAAGGGGGAGAAATGTATAGATCATAAGCTTCGAGAGAGAGTGTTTTGCTTCTTTGTCTCTCTTGCTATTTGGTTGAACTTTCTTGTGTGCTTGTTTGATACTATATGTCCTTGTGTGAGATACTTGTATGATCATGTGTTTGATCATATGTTACTTTAATGCTTGCTTGGATAATACTATCTATTATATCCCATATATGATCATTCACTTTGCTTGGTGATGAGTGCATGCTTTTAATTTCTATCATTTTCAGCGCTCCACCAAGATGTATGTGACATGGAAGAGTGACCCCTGATCCTAATCGACTGTGCATTTGCATTCAAAAGCAAATCTTAAATAATGCACAAATTTAGGGGGGGGGCTCTTGCTTATCACATACTTCTCAGAGCAACGATGTATTTCAATCTTATTATCATTTGTCGAAGCTTTGATCTATATGTCGTCATCAATTACCAAAAAGGGGGAGATTGAAAGTGCAACTATCCCTGGGTGGTTTTGGTAATTATTAACAACATATAGCTCATTGAGCTAATGCTATTTCAAGATAAATATTTCAGGAAAGCTCAATGATTGGCATGGCATGGATTAGGAATGTGGACCCCTCGAAATTCTAAGGACACATATTGGCTCAAGCTCAAGACTCTACATTTTACTTCTAGTGATCCAAGATCACATTGAGTCCATAGGAAAAGCCAATACTAGTAAAAGGAGATGAGGTGTTGCTTAATGGCTTACTTGCTTAAAATTCTTAGTGATATGCTCCAAAAACCCTCAACCACTTTCTCATATCCACATTTGTCCCAAACCAAAAGTCAAACTTGGCCCCACCGAAACATTCTATCCGGAGCCACCGAGTTCACTTGTCATAGCCACTGCCACAAACCCTAGTCACTTCGGTCTCACCGAGATGGGATTGCAAACTCTCTGTTTCCCTTCTTAACGTTTCGGTCCAAACCGAGATGAGCGATCGGTCCAACCGAGATGAGCGATCGGTCCCACCGAGTTCACAATGCAAACTCTCTGTTTCCCCTTCGTCACGTTTTAGTCTCACCGAGATGAGTGAATCGGTCCCACCGAGTTTGCCTGACCAACTCTCTGGTTAGCTTATTACCAAAGTCGATCTCACCGAGTTTGTGTAATCGGTCTCACCGAGATTACGTTATGCCCTAACCCTAATGACATCGGTCCCACTGAGTTGACATGTCGGTCCCACCAAAAAGCCCAATGTTCAGATTTTGAACTAAATCGGTCTGACCGAGTTTTCTGATTCGGTCCCACCGAGTTTGGTGAATTGTGGTTAACGGTTTGATTTTGTGTGGAGGCTATATATACCCCTCCACCCACTCTTCATTCGTGGAGAGAGCCATCATAACATGCCTACACTTCCAGCATACATTTTCTGAGAGAGAACAACCTACTCATGTGTTGAGGTTAAGATATTCCATTCCTACCACATAAATCTTGATCTCTAGCCTTCTCCAAGTTGCTTTCCACTCAAATCATCTTTCCACCAAATCCAAATCTATGAGAGAGAGTTCAGTGTTGGGGAGACTATCATTTGAAGCACAAGAGCAAGGAGTTCATCATCAACACACCATCTATTACCTTTTGGGGAGTGGTGTCTCCTAGATTGGTTAGGTGTCACTTGGGAGCCTCCGTCAAGATTGTGGAGTTGAACCAAGGAGTTTTTACGGGCAAGGAGATCACCTACTTAGTGAAGATCTACCCTAGTGAGGCAAGTCCTTCGTGGGCGATGGCCATGGTGGGATAGACAAGGTTGCTTCTTCGTGGACCCTTCGTGGGTGGAGCCCTCTGTGGACTCGCGCAACCGTTACCCTTTGTGGGTTGAAGTCTCCATCAACGTGGATGTACGATAGCACCACCTATCGGAACCACGCCAAAAATCTCCGTGTCTACATTGTGTTTGCTCCCTCCAAACTCCTCCCCTTACCTTGATGTGCAATGTTTTACATTCTGCTGCTATACTCTTAGACTTGAATGTGTAGGTTGATTTCTTGACTTGTGCTAAGTTGTTAAAATCTGCCAAGACTTAAAATTGGGAAAGGGCTCGATTTTTATTAAGTCAAGTAGTCTAATCCCCCCCCCCCTCTAGACATACTTTCGATCCTACACAACCACTGCAAAGAAAAAATATTCAGACATTGTCATCTAACACAACTCATTATGGGCAGTAAAAAGAAGGCTGCAAAGTTCTTACTTACCATCCTACACTTCGCTATTGTCTTGGATAAAATGTAAACAAATAGTTTAATTTCCATCTTTGGAACCATTTTACTAACAATCTTTATCAGCTTCCTCACTTGATGTTGTTTCATCCACATGTCATTGCCCCATACGTAGAAAGGGTCGAAGCGCGGATCTTTACCAATGACATATGTACCTAAAAGCACCAAGTTAATATTAGAAGCTAAACAGCGATTGCACAATGATGTAGTACAACACTCTTATATAATATCTTATAACATCAAATATACTCACATATTAGATGAATTAACATTTATATTATGGGCCGGGAGGAGTTTATTGCATTCTTACAAATTATCAGCTGATTAACTGTTGCTGTATCCATGGGTTATAGTTAGTTTGAGCTAGTTCGGGCTCAAATAGCCCTAAAGTATATCTAAACATGAGGGCTAGTTTGAGCTAGTAGCATCTATAACTCACCCAAAAAAATATCCAACCCAAGAGGTGCTAATTGGAGCTAGTTCTCCTAGTGCATTTATTGTCAATCTAACCTTGCCATCCAAGCAACTCTTTGGATGGAGTTAATTCAGGGTTAGTCATGAGCTAGAAACTAACTCTAACCTCTAGCTAAGTTGAGTATCCAAATAGGGTTGTGTTGTTGTTGTTGCTGCTGCTGCTCTTCTACGTATATCTAGACATCACCAAAACATTAATGTAACACTCTTCCTTGTTGCTATGTAGCCTAGGATTGCATATTTAGACATTAAGTACAGTGCATGTTGCTATGTAGCCTCAGATATATTACATATGGCCCTAGTTAACCTAATGATAAATGGGTTGTAGATATATTGAGTTAAAAGTCCGATTCACCTATTAGTCCCTTATCAGCCCCCGGCCTATATGGTACCAGATACCGATATCCTGAACAGTGAGCATATATAAGCCATGGGATGAAACTAACCTTGATGGAAAACAGCAGTCGTTCCCAAAATTGTCCTGTGTAGGTACATCGAGAAGCATGTTAAGCACAACAGGCTAAACATTCAACCAAAATTATCCATGGCAGACGAAATAATCTCCAAAAGATAGCTTCAGTGTGCAGGTTTAAGCACACTAGTAAGGCAAAGCAAGTGGAAAGGTGTGTTAACTGCAATAGGCCTAACATTTAACAACAAGCAAACATAGTCATTCAAACTGGTATTGTGCCAGTCTAAGTACACTGGTTATTGTTAAATAAAAATGGAAAGGCGTGTTAAATACAAGATGCAGCAACCAAATGTAGTCATTCATAGTGGTATTGTTGAAACAGGTATCGATGAAATTGAACTGCACAGTTTTTACTTGGAAATATAGAACATCACGTTGTGAATAACTGGAATAAACAAGGCATTCTACGAACAAACAAAGATAGCATTTGAAACTGGACATATGCTAACTAGAAACAACCGAACAATCAAAAAATTTAAAAGAGGCATATGCTAGCTATAACAGGCTTAACGGCAAGAAAATATATGCATTCCTATCGGTATGTTTAAAACTGGATTGATGCAATGTACTGCATAGTAAATAATTGCACATATAGAGCATCACATTGTGAACAACTGATAAGCAAGGCATACTGCAAACAACCAGATATAGCAATTAAAACTGGACATATTCTCACTACACTACAAAAGGGACTCGATAAAACAAATCATGGGTTTCCCCTGTGAAGAGGCACGGCAAAACAAATCATGGGTTTCCTCACTTGTCACAGATGGGCTCATTCTCGTGGGAAGAGCACGGACCCTGGATGCGCTCCATGTTGTCACAGATGGGCTCCTTCCCCTTGGAAGAGCACGGCTATAGGGTGCCCTCCCTAATGTCGCAGACGGGCGCTTTCCCCTTGGAAGAGAAGATGGGCTCTTTCCCCTTGGAAGAGCTGGAGAGGGTGCCCTCCTCGTGGTTGCCATCGATGAGGTCTGACTTGGAAGCTGTGGATCCCAAGCCAGCGTTGCAGAATGTGTCCTTCAGAAATGACAAAAGGGGCTCGATGGCAAAGTAGGACGGCAAATTCTTGACAGCGAGCCAGAGGAGATCAGCGGCGGGGTCATGGATGAGATCGACGGTGGTTAAACCCAAGGGGTTGGGGTGGGCCACTTAACCTGTGACATAGCCCGCCTCAGGTCGTCGCTGTTGACGACCTCGATGTCGTAGCTGGTGTCCGCGACATACCCGCATACTCTAGCCCGCTGATTGAGTGTCTACGGCTAGTAATGGCCGTCAGCTTCCTCGTTGACGTCGGGCGAAGAGACCATGATACACCTCTTTTAGGCCAGTCGCTCCTCGAGCTCCACGGGAATCGTAGCCGGGCTTAGGCTGCGACGCTCTGGAGTGGGGGATGGGGATGGGGATCTGTGGGAAAGGGAGCGTTTGGCATGCGTCATCTAAGAAACTCAGGGCGGCCTGGGTATGGAGATCGGTGGGTAAGATGCACGGGCAAACCGACAGATGTTGACAATGGAGGCCTTGCGGCGGCGGTGGGGGCTGTGGGGACCTTGCTACGGTTTCGAGCGAAGGAGGGGCTGTGTGTGTGCGCGCACGCCCGAGGAGGTTTTGGTGTGTGTGTGTGTGTGTGTGTGTGTGGAAGGGGGGTGAGGGGTGTGTTTGAGGAAATGATGCGGGTACTGAAAATTTTACTACGCGGGAGTGAAATGCCGGGGCTATTGAAAATTTTGGTGATGGTGCATCGCACACGGTCCGGAGATAACAACCGTGTGTTATGAAACAGAAAAACCCTCGAGGTGGGCAGATATTTTTGAGGGATGCACGCGGTATTGGCAACAAGAAACATCACACACGGTCGAAACACAATAACCGTGTATTATCAAACAGAAAAAGCTGCAGGTGGGTAGATATTTTTAAGAGGGGAAGCCCATGGAGCCCAATGCACACGGTTAGTTTGAGTGAACCGTTATTGCGTCATCCGACTTGTCTAATGTTCATAAATTTGGCGAAAAATGACACGGGAGAGGGTCAGAACACGAACACACTTGCACGTGGACCAAATTTATTTATGAAAAGGGTGCTTTGATTTTCAAATACTAAATGCAACTTCGATGTGGCAACTATCTCGCAAAGCGCACGGTATTGCTTGCCCCCACCCCCCCTCGTGTCAGCACCAAGGGAATCCTAAGCTATGAATGCATGCCCCCTTCCCCCCCCCCCAACCGAGGTTCACCTAGCAGAGTGTGAAGTAGCTAGCAGCCCCCCCTCCCTCGTGTCGGCACGAAGGGAATCCTAACCTATGAATGCATGCC
>NC_057802.1:228670577-228795253 GCF_018294505.1 Triticum aestivum | reverse complement strand
GAAGTGGCTACCAGCCCCCCCCTCGTGTCGGCACAAAGGGAGTCCTAAGCTATGAATGCATGCCCCCCAACCAAGGTTCACCTAGCAAAGTGCAAAGTAGCACCCCCCCACACACACACACTTTCAGTCGGCGGGCTGGAGAGGCATTTTCTCACCAAGTTGGTCGTAAAACGGACCTAGAATAATCCACCTTGGTCGTACAACCTCTCTCTTGTTCTTGGTCAAAGTGATGGCCGTCCATGCGACCCCTGGGACGGGCTAGCTCGCCAATAATCACGCAAATAGCTAGTCCCCGAAGATAACCACTGCATGCGTGTGGCCCAAACATATGTATGGAGAGGTGTGTTTTTAGTACACAATGGAACAACTTTGATGTGGCACAGTGATTTCGAACTAGAAATCCCCACACTGAGTGAGGGTTAGGTTGACGATGCATATGTATGTTACACCACACTTCAAGCCGACGACAGGGCTTCATGCATGCATGCGTGCATAGTATATGCGCTTAAACTTAATTAGGTCTGAATCTCACCATGACCTATATTACGATAACACGAACCAAATGAAGAATCTGCCATGGTAACCTATCTTGTTGTCGGTCAAGGTGATCGTCGATGTCCACGTGGGCCCATGAATATATAGGCTTGTCGCCAATAACTATGCGAGGGAGTGTACCATTCGAAGGCAACCACCACATGCATATGTATGGAGGTGATGCGTGCATGCATGTTTGAATACCATTTCACAACATTGATGTGGCGCGTGCGTCGAAAATCGTACACTCCCCGCACAGAGCGAGATCGGTCCGTGACGTGTCGTTGTACTAGCCACTTCGACTCGATGGGAGGGATTCATGCATACACATGCATGTGTGTGTGCTCAAACTGTATCATGCATGTCATCCCAGAGCATGACCTATATATATACCGTATTACAAGCAAAAAATAATAATCCCCTCCTAAGTCAAATTAACCTCTCTCATTGTCAGGCAAAAAGTAGTGATGGACCAAGCGGGCCCACAGATGGAAAGCATCGATATCGCTGATAACCGCTTAAGTGGGTGCGAGAGGACAACCACCATCGCTTTGCATGTGGGACAAACATATATATGTTGAATACCCAAAATGCACAACTTTGATGTGCCACATGCCTCAAAAACCGTAAACCATGTACCCACACAGAGCGAGGTTCATGAAGCGTACTACATATGATGGTCCCCTTCCCCCCTCTTCGACGCATACTATATGCTCCTCCCGTAATACGTACAACCCAAAAAGAATCCTCATAGATGGTGAAATTAATTAACCTCTCCCGATGTAGGTTAAAGTGATGCATGCATGCATCGACGATGGCCTCGTGGGCCCACAAATGGAAGCGTCACACGTGACTGTCCTAGCTAGGATAGCCACCGCGTGCATGCATGTGGCCCAAAGAGGTGTTGTGTGATGTTTGAATAGCCAATTTCACAATTTTGATGTGGCACATGCCTCGGAAACTCAAAAGTCCCGACACTGAGTGAGGTGTACTTGTTCATGGACGCGTATGTATAGTATATATGCTAGTCCCCTCCCACCTCTTCAACACGTACTATATACCACCATAACACAAACGAAAAAGATTCTACCTTGCTGGTCAAATTAACCTCACTGCCGGCTATTCGCCAAAGTGACGGATGACGACATCGCGGGCCCACAGAAAGCGTCACACGCGAGTATCGAGTGTCGTGTAGGACAACCATCGACTGCATGTGGCCAAAACATGTATATATGAAAGGGTTGTGTAATATTTTAAATAACGAATTCACAACTCTGATGTGGCACCGGCCTGCCTAACCAAATGGCCAACCCATACGGTCGCTCACATCCGTAGTGTACTACAAGCCACCCGCCACACCCCAGACGCACACACCCACACACACACCGCGAATCCACCGCAACTACGATGCATGTTAAATTAATTATCCCGCGGTGAACATATGTTACCAAAGGAGGGACGTTTTAATTTCTAAAAAAACAAAGATCATTAAGACGTTTTAGTACATTAATTGATTGACTTTCTACAGGTATAATGTGCAAAAATCAAATTTGAGCTACATGCACACGTGATAGGTCACCTAAATGGATTGCAAAAACACATGTGTCTCACTTGCTGCATGTTTACTCCCCATGCAACAAATTTCAAACATTGAGAATCTTGATTTTTAAATTCTAGTACATCCAAAACTTATTTGAAGTTCATGAAACTTATCGTGTTGTCATATGGACACCAATACAAACTGGCATTGTACTTTTTGTGTCAAATTTGAGACCAGTTTTGATGTAATCTTTATCTAATTACAAATGGGAGATTATTAATAATTGGGAACCAATATCCCAAATGGATTATTTATTCGAACCGTGAGCATTAGACCAACAATGGATACGTGCCATGCTTCGGTTAAGCAATAAAGCGGCAGCATTAATCATCCAAATAGAAAAACCATATGCGTGCCGCCGCGCGACCCGTGTGCCGTGCGAGCAGGCGTGAGTTGACGGGACGCATGCGAGCAGTCCGCCGGGTAGGCAGACCAGGAGGCGTGTGTGGAGGTGTGTGAACTGACGGAGGCGTGATCGCTGTGCAGTGTCATCGGGAGGCGTGCGAGTAGCTGTGTGAAACTTTGGTAGGCATGCCAGCAGTCCAGTGCGCAGGCTCACTGGGAGGCGAGCCATCGGTTTGACCGCCGCCCGCCTCTCTCCCACTACTCCATATTAATGGTGCGCCCGAGTGGTCGCACTCCCCATCCTCGCCACACACAATCCTCTCTTTCCGCTTGCATCCTCGACGCCGCTCTCAATCCTCAAAGCCGTCAGTGTATGAGGATGCCACCGAAGCGCCCCATCAAAGCGAGTAGCGATGCAGGGGCTGCTAAAGCACTGGAGCACGGCGTGGAGATGGAGACAGAGGTTGTCGTCACTGCCGGCAAGTTATTGCTGCACCCTGACGTCGTCGACGGCGTCGAGCTTCCATAGCCGGAGGCGGAGTTCCACACCGACTCTGGTGACGACCCCGGCGACGACTCCAACGACCACTCCGGCGACGACTCCGACGACGACGGACAGCTGGTTAGTCATCTATACCCATTTATGTGTCAAATAGATCATAGGGTTTCTCAGGTTACTCTTGCCTCCCCCTTTTTGGAATAGAAATCCTATGGTTATGTTCTCCCAATCCATGAAATCTGAGTAAGTTTCATTAGATCCGTGTAGTGTATTGATTGTTTGAATGGTACAAGTGATAAGTGATTAGTTGTTTCATCTGTGCAAATGATTTCTGCTAGTAATCCGACTAGGGTTAGTGTTCGTGCTAATAATTCCTAGCCAGGACTTGACAATTGATTTTGACTGACCTACATATGTTTGTGCCATTATTTTCTTCAAGATTTGTCTGTACATAGACGACTGTGCTTAAAAATCAAACCATAATCTCAGGATATGTATAAATAAATAGCCATAAATTCCTAATCCTACTTCACGGCATGTAAACATTGATTTGATGCCAGATTTGTTTTACTATTTGTATAGGCGTTGTCTGACGATGTGGACAGCGAGGATGAAGATGGCCAGAGGAGGTACAAGAGGCAAATCCTGAGGGAGCTTTATGCGGGAAAGCATAACAGGCGTATTAGGACCTGGAACGGCGGCTATCGATGCCCATTTTGCAACCACAAGCTTCATGATGTGTATCTAAGTGTTCTGGCGCATGCAAGGGGACGGGCCGTTGGCTCCTTGAAGCAGAAGTATTCTCGCAGGGTGGCGCACGACGCGTACGCCGAGTACCTGGAGAAGCTTTAGGATCGTGCCGGCATGTGAGATGACATGTGGGATCGTACTATGTACACTTGAGTATGCTTAATGATGGTTGAACTATGTACTTATGGTTGAACTATGCTTGTGTACGCGTACGCTTATTATCTATGTCTGAGTATGTTTAATCTATGTTTACTTATGTCTAACCGTGGGATATGGATGCAATCAGTTCGGTTGATGGAGTCTACCTCCGTCTTGGTTTATTGCCCCCTTTGTAATTTGTGTTAAATTTTGACCAAAGGTTTAACTGACAAAATGTTAGTGCAGGTTAGCAAAAATTATATCATTGGATGGGTATTTGAGCATAGTGTTCAATGAAATAATGACATGCATAAAAATTTCTTAGTTAAATATTTGGTCAAAATTTGGTAAAAATTACAAAGGGGACCAACAAACCAGGACGGAGGTAGTACGTCAATCACACATGGTTCCCAAAATTGGAACCGTGCGCAATGACTTTCATTTTTCCTATTGCGTCAATCACACATGGTTGGCTCTAGCAAACTGTCGCCTCCAAAATTCTTTGTGGGACAGAAAACCCTCACCACCCAATTCAAAAAAGAAAAAAGAAAACCCTCAACATCCCCACGTCACAAAAACCCTTACCCCGCCCGCCACCCCCTCCAGTCCCCATTCACACGTGCACAAGCTCCTCCGCGTCTATGCATGGCACCGCCTATCGTGGCGGTAACCACTTAGCTCGACGCCTGCTGCCGCCGCCAGGCTGCCGGCAAAACCCACCGCATTTGGCCACTTCCGCTTGCCGCCGCCTATCGCCATCGACTTTCTCGATGCTGCTCGCGGTCGACCCAGCTCCGCTCGGTTGGGGAATCTGCCGTACTGAGGGTTCTTTCTCATGGACAACAAGGTAACTAATTTAATGAGATAGTATCTCATCTCTTATCCCAGTTCATCTGCCTCCTTTAATCACCCGGCCGAAATCGCCGTGAATTCTTTTTTATTCGAGTTGTTGAGGGTTTTCTTCCGTTCATAGAGTGTACAGTGCACAGACACATCAGGACCTTGCGGCCTCCGCCAGACATTCCATCTCACCGTACCAGATGACTTGAGGATGCGTGCGGTATGTTCAATCTCACCCTAAATCGGCTGGCATGGCCTACTTTCCTAAACATATTCTAAATATTACTACATTTGGATAAAAGGTGCCACATGCACCATATACATCAAAGGGGATTTTTTCCCCTCTTCTTTCTATATTAGGCAAATTAATGATGTATTGTTCTTTCGATTACTCTCATATTTCCATGACATCATATTTACCCTATCTTTATAATTATAGATTTTTGTCCTTCGATTTCGACTGTTGTACAGTTCTTTCAATTTGGGCCCATATTTGCATGTTACCATATTTTATTTAACAATCCTACCATTTTCTAAAGCGCGTCCCTTGCTATGCAACAGAATCTATAGTGCACAATCTTTCCCTTTACATAAATCAAGACTGCAGGGATGTCATACTGCACACAAACCATGGATTTACAATTGTTGCGACTGTAAGACTTGATGAACGTGGTGACTCCTATTTTGGCACTGGCTTTTCGAAAGAAATTTCTAAGTTTTATGAACTGAAAGCCGGCACTAGAATTGCACTGCACATAAAAGGGCCTGATCATGAGATATATGCTAACTTCCCCGACGATATCATGTGTCCAGAATTTGTTCGAAGTAAGTTTTCTTTTCAACTATCTGCATGTTGACTTACCCAGCAATATCAAATGAATTATGTAGTATTTAAGCAACCAATTTTTATTCCCTTTTCTTACTATATTCCTACCTAATAACTTCTAGTTACCAATACACTTTTCTATTGCCCTATTTTAACTAAATATTCCCTGTACCCTGATTTCTATCAGAAGGCGCCGCTAACAAGGAGACTCCGGAGGTGGAGAACGGGGCTGCCAACAAGCGGAGGCGGGGTGAACTAGAACCGCAAGCGACTCCAGCAGGCCTAGACTTCATCAGCAGCCTCCCCGATGATATGTTGACAGTCATCATCTCCCTCCTCCCAATCAAATATGGGGCGCGGACAACCGTCCTTTCCCGGCGGTGGCGCCACCTATGGAGCTCCAGCCCTCTCGACCTCATCAACACCCACGAGCTCTTCCATGGCTATCGCAAAAGCTTGCATATGTTCTCCAAGATCCTCGGCAGTCACCTTGGCCCAACCAGAGGCCTTAGAATGGGCAGGTTCCATTCCAACGGCAAGGACCAAGCCAAGCTTGACGACTGGTTCTGATCCCCCTCCCTAGATCAGCTCGAGGAGCTCACTTTTGATGATGGGCATATGCGCTCGCTGCCAAAGTCCGCGCTCCACCTCGCGCCCACGCTGCGCATCGCCAAGTTCAGGAACTGTCATCCCTCCTTAATGACGCGCCCGCTCTTATTCTACCACGACTGAAGCACCTCGAGCTCGTCGCCGTCTTCCTCTCAAACGGTGACATGGAGCGCCTGCTCTGTGGCTGTACTGCACTCGAGTACCTTCGTCTTCAGGCGATCAATGGGTTGAGTACCTTCCACATCACCTCCATGACTCTCTGGACTATGTATGTGTGTTGCTGGTGCGGCAGGAAGACATCAAAAGATGTGTAACATGGTATGGTCACTGAGGACACACCTGCACTTGAGAGATTACTTGTGGTTGATCAAGAAGGTCCAACAAGAATCAATGTCATTTCTGCACCAAAATTGACAGTGGTGGGCTACTCGTCCGACAAATACTCCGAACTTGTTCTTGGATCCACACCCGTTCAGGTACAACAGCCTCCTTCTACCTCTCCTTCTACAAATTAACATTATTTCTAATTTTGAAGATGCTTGTTCGTCTGTCATTCAGAAAATGATTCCGACAAGCTTGACCCCGAAACTGCGCATAGTGAAGGTCTTGGCACTAGAATCTATCGGCCCCAACCTGGAGCAAGTTGTCAGTTTCCTGAGATGCTTTCTATGCCTGGAGAATCTATATATCGAGGTGATGTTCCTTTCCTGTTAAATGTTAACCATAAGGGAGTTCAATTTGTGACACCTTTTTCCAAGTTTACAATGACAATGTACTACGATTTCTAAAGGATTCTTTTGGAGGATCTCAGTACATACATGTTCCCCACCATATTGGTTGCTTGATCCATATGGTTACAATCAATAAGCATTTCTCCTTTGGATTCATTTGTACTAGTTTTCTTAGGGAACTTTTCATCCACTCCAACCTCTTGTGAAGAAGGCTACATTTTTCTAGAATGTAATCAAATGCCCATGTTAATCATGTCAGATCGAAGATGGCATGTTAGAGCATTTTACAAATCCTGCAAACCAAATAGGCATGTAGTAGTGTTCAAAACTGCATGTAGGCACTAACACGTTTTCTTCTTTTGCAGATAAGATTAGGCCCAGTGGTGGATAATGTGATACAATATAACAATCACGTCGAATGCCTAGATCTGCATCACTCAGAAATTACTTTGAACTCCTGCCGAGGGACCTTACCGGAGATTATATTCGCCAGGTTCTTTGTTCTCAGAGCAAGGGTGCTGAAGGTAATGAGGTTTGCCCTACATTTATTTCGCAAAAATGAATGGTTTGTTGATCAGTGCCGGCGCCTGCAGCGGAATGGAATAGGCTCCAAAAATGTTAAATTTCATTTTGGAACTTCAGATGACAAAGTAATCGGAAGTCATCGTGTCAACCCCATACATGACTTCTCAGTGGCTGACCCATTTACAAAAATTGTGAGGTTTCGAAACTAGACTTAGAAGTGGTAATATTAGTTTGAACCTCTCTGATATCTGTGTTCAGCAGATCAGCGCGAGCGTTTGCAGCTGATGAGCTGAATTTCATTTCTAATATCAGTTTGAACCTTGTAATCTTTGAATTTGAGCCATATAACTCTGGAATTTGAACCTTGTAATATTTCGAGCTTTTGTGGTACAATCGTTGAAATGGCATCGTATGAGACTCGTATATTGGTAGCACTATTTTGACCTTAATATGCAATGGTCTTAGATTTTATTAACCATTCTCGAATCTGTTTACCTTGTCGATCTCATAGCACATGATCTGTATAGCTAACTCGACTGCGATCTTCGACATTATTGCACACAGTTGGTTTCTTCCACCGTGTGCCCTGTAGAGCGCAGTATTAATTATCGCACTCGAGTGTCCATCATCACCCTTCTGTGTAACTTTGACCTCATCACCCACGAGTAAACTTATGACCGAATTCATCACACACTTTGTTTTTACAAAGCGTCTTGCCAATAAACGCCCACAATTTGTCCCTCTTCTAGCCGACGCGTGGCCAAACTAGCCGGGCAGGAAGCTTGCGCGGTAAACTGCACGGTAGCGCGGGAACAGGCTCACCGACGATACATTTGGCGCCTCTTTGAGCCCACGCGTGCGGTGTGGTGTTGTCAAGCATGCACTGGAATCCTCCGCTATGAACGATGTGACAAGACATGACGATTACAGGCCGGCCGACCCCCATTTATTACAGCGGCCATTTAACCCTTGTGTCTCTTCAACCTTTCGATCGCGCCCCACCATTGCAAGAAGCACACCCACCACGACAAATTCTTAGAGGGTATCCTGCCTGGCTCCAATGGAGATCTGAGCGACTGCCGACGACGAGCAGTAGTTCAGCATGCGTGCCGTGGTGGACACCCACAGAAGGTTCATCGACCTCTCAGTGGTGTACACCAACGACCCGGTCTGGTGGAGCACTCCATTCACATCATGAAGTTGTTGCTTGCCGATGAGAAGTACAAGGTGGTCGAGTTCGACCTCGAGTACACCCGCGCTCGTGTCGGGTCTCATCCCAAGGCCGTCGTCGCCCAGATGTGCATGTGCCACCATGTCCTCCTCTACCACTACTGCCTAGCCACAAGGCCTTGCGAGCGTTTCGCCAGGTTTGTCAATAGCCCCCACTACATCTTCGCTACGGTGGACATCACCAACGATGTAAAGGCGCTCGAAAATTCGGGCATCGCCTGCCAGAATCTTGTCGACATCCAAGGCCAATACAAGATCTGGGGCAGCAAGGAGCATGAGGACTTACTGGTTCACCTCGCCGAGGCCATCATCAACCCCTACTACAAAGACATGAAGGATTCGTGCAACAAGGACAAGCATGCCTGGCACTCGGCCTGGATGGAGAAACTCGACAAAGCTCACGTCGTGTACGCGGCCAAGGAGGCGTACACGAGCTACGACATGTACAGGCCGATCGTTTACATGAGCAAGTGCCTCCTTCCCTAAAACGGCCAGGGATCCAGCCGGAAGCGGAGCAATGGCAAGCATCGTCGCAATAATAAGTAGATGATTAGATCCTCGTTTCTCCAATTTAGTATGCATGTAATTTCTTACTTTGGTGTGTGGAAATGTTATGTGTGTAGTCACTTGTGAAATTGTATGCTTAATTTGGATATGCAATGCTGTCCTTTTAAGTATATATGTTGATGCTATGTAGACAGAGCGTAGATGTTGTGCGGACAAAGAAAATCACATCGCACAAGGACTAAACAATGGAACCTGTCGGTGATGTTTTCATCAATCACTCACAATTGTATACCAGCAATCGTATGCTCACAACACACACGGCTTGTTAGCAGCAATCGTCTGTGTTGTTATCGGTCTTCGCACACATTTCCATTACAGACCTGTTTGCCGCGTAGCACACATATCTTGTTAAGTTGAACCATTTATGTTCCCTTGTCTCAACACAAACAGTTCATCCGAGTGAACCGCATGCCGTATATCGCACACACCTTGATCTGGCTGACCGTTTCTTTTGTGTTGCCTAATCACAAACAGTTCATCCGAGTGAACCGTATGTTGTATATCGCACACACCTTCATCTGGCTGCCCATTTCTTTTGTTCCTCCTCATCGCAAACAGTTAATTGAACTGAACCATATGCCTTGCATCACACATGCAACTAAAATCTGAACTGTGTTTGATGCATCCTCCATCGCAAACGTTTTGCACCTTTTCTGATGGTTTTTTTACACCACCATTTGCGATTATTGCATCGCACACAGTTTCGTCGAAGGGTCTTTGATCGTAGTGTCGTGTTAGCAGCATCCTGTAGTAGTGTATGCATATATATAGTTGTTCGCCGTTCAGGCGACCGCGGAACGCACTGCTCGCGTCCCTGCGCGCACGCTCTGCCAGCGGTTGGGGCCTGTGCACGATCACGTTGGGGGCCCCATATGCATGCGGTTGCGCTGCACGCGTCGCCACGATGCAGTTACATGCAGCACGATGGAGTGACGCACTGCAATCTAGAACTACCATCCGGGGTGCGGATATTCCAGGCCGTTCGGCTTCCCCATTAATTCACGCGGCCATTATAACATTAGTCTCTTCAACCTCTCAATCTTGCCCCACAACACAACAAGCACACCCACGACGACACATACAAAGAGGATGTCTAGCGGTGCTCCAATTGAGTTCGGCAAGCATAAAGTGGAGACCCACGTGAGGGAGACGGATCTCTCGGTGGTGCACACCAAAGACCCGGCGTGGTGGATGACTACATCAACACCGTGGAGCAGTTGCTTGCTCGAGACAAGTAGAAGGTGGTCGGCATCGACCTCCAGTACACCGACGGTCATTCCGGCAAAGATCAGAAGGTTGTCTTCGCCCAGTTGTGCGTGCGCCATTATGTCCTCATCTTACACTACTGCATGGTCGCAAGGCGTTTCGCCAGGTTTTTCAACAGCACCGAGTACAAGTTTGCTATGGTGGAAACCTGCAACGATGTAAACGCGCTCAAGGTTACGGGCTTGGCCTGCAAGAACCTTGTCGAAATTCGTGACCACTCCAGGGTCTGGGGCAGCACGAAGGACTCCCTGGTTGAACTCACCTCGGCCATCATCGACCCCTACTACTAAAAGATGAAGCAGGATGCTAAGAGAACAAATCCTGTATCCAGGCACGGGGCCTGGACGCGGCAACTGGATGAACCTCACCTCAGGTTCGCGGCCAAGAGCGTGTACACATGCTACAAGATGCATAGGTGAATCGTTGACATGAGGAACTGCCTCGTAACAAAAATCGATGAGGTCGGATCGAGCCACAAGCAACGCAGTAGCGGCAAGCGTCCCAAGAAGTAGATGGTGATCAGATGATCGTTTATCCTGGTTAATTATGCATGTAATATATAGTTAACTTTGGTGTGTGGAAATGTCATGTGTGTAGTAGCCACCTATGTAATTATGCATGTAATAGTTTACTTTGGTGTGTGCAAATGTCATGTGTGTAGTAGCCACCTACTCCCTCCGTTCCAAAATAGATGACTCAACTTTGTACCAACTTTAGTATAAAGTTAGTACAAAGTTGAGTCATCTATTTTGGAATGGAGGGAGTATGTAATTGGATGTTTAATTTGGTTATGGAACCATGTCCTTATAAGTGTGTGTGTGTATATATATGTTGTTGCTCTGTATGCAATCCCAACGCACAACACACACGTCTTATTACAGCAATCATCTGTGTTATTATCGGTCTTCGCACACATTTCCGATTACACACCTGTTTGCCGTGTATCACACACATCTTGTTAAATTGAACCGTTTCTGTTATCTTGGCTCAACGCAAATAGTTCATCCGAGTGAACTCTTTGCCCTCTATCGCACACACCTTGATCTGGCTGACCATTTCTTTTGTTCCCCCTAATCACAAACAGTTCATCTAAGTGAAACGTATGCCGTATATCGCACACACCTTCATCTGGTTGCCCGTTTCTGTTCTTCTGCCTCATCGCAAACAGTTCACTGAACTGAACCGTATGCCCCGCATCGCACACGCAACTAAATTCTGAACCGTGTTTGATGTATCCGCCATCGCAAACATTTTGCATCTTTTTTACGATTTTTTTACATCACCGTTTGCGATTAATGCATTGCACACAGTTTCGTCGAAGGGTCTCTGATCGTAGTGTCGCGTTAGCAGCATCCTGCAGTAGTGAGATATGAAGATTAACTCAAATGAATGACAACAAAGGCAGATGAGAAAGTAAAACTACAATAAATTATAATGATCAGATAAACTATCAACACAGAACACAAATGTAAACTGCTGAAGGAATTGCAGTAAAGTAGATTGAACCAGTGGTGCTCGATGGCGACAGAGAGATTTGGTAGACCAGTTCACTCTTCTGCCAAAGGGCTACATCTGGTTGGAGGGGCTATGACTTAACACGGAAGATAAACTCTCTTCAGCCTATTCTCCTTCAACTCGAAGCTGGTCAGACTACAGTTGATTTCACTCGTGGTAGATCCTTGCCGGCGATCTCCAAACCTTCGGTCGACCTTCGCGAACCACAATCACTCTTGGTTGCTAAAGATCTAGCTTGGTGAAGACAACAACTCTTCTACACTCGAGCAGAAAGCTATCCGTCTAGAGAGTGCGCATCTCTCAAGAGTAATAGGTACAAGAACTCTAACTCAGAACTACCGTGATGTTAAACCATTGTCTAAGTTTGGGCTCTTGATTTTTCTCTCAGTGGATCTTAAACTCAAATCAATCGGAGAGGGGTTGCTCAAATCAGTCTTCTCAGAAATCTCAAGAGAAGCAGCCAACGGACAATGTTGGAGCGGGGTAACTATTTATAGCCGCAGCCTTCTCTGATGGGAAATGACCAAATTAGACATGAGGAGCAGCCAATGACTGAACGACATGAGTTCAACGGTTGGAATTTGAGCACAGCGGTAACATCACTTGCGGAACAAGTAATGCTAACTCCTCAATCCGAAAGATATCTCCTGCAGCACGAAGAACAATGTCTGCTACTGCCAGGTAATCATTTGGATCATAAAGAGATTTCTCTCGCATCTTTCATAGGTTTTGGGCTAAGCATCACAGCGGATCTAAGCTTCGAGAACCTATACCCCTCTTAATAGTACGGAGGTCCTAAGACTCAAATAAATGAAAGAAGAACAATGAAATGAATACTACGTCTTCACTTTGTCTTTGACTTCCATTCACTGCAGTCAATTCCTTCGGACGGCCATACTGAAACATACGCTTCGCTTCAGCAGTAAAATTTCGAGGGGTTAATTCCTTCACATCAATCTTCTCATCTACATATTTTCAACAGATTTAGCTTGTTCTTCTCTACAGCGCAGATATACTTTGGCGAAGTTCCTCAAACATAGCACCGAAGATAGCATTCTCTTCGGTTCTGCATGGACTATTTGTCTCTGTATGCACTTGCAAACAAATCTGTCCATACTTGTTTCTGTAAACAATCTCCAAAGCACAGGTAGGCAGATATTGCACGAACAACAGTAAGTATCAATTTCCATGATCAACATACTAGAACTGCCATGTGGTGTACAACAAATATATAATGTGGTATATAATCAAACATTTGACATGCAAGTCGAACATAAAATGCCATGTGTGGTATGCCCGAGTTGCCATGTGCGACAAACAGAATTTTCCATCTGTGTTGTGCAAGAGTTTCCATGTGTGACAGACATAAATTTCCATGTGGGGCAAACAAGAATTGCCATCTGGAATGCAGTAAAGTTGCCACTTATTATGGAATGCATTGAACAAGTTGCCGTGGATAGTAACTATCAATTGACATGTTCAACATACTAGAACTGCCATGTGAATTTTGGCAAAATGATTGCCGCTTGCTCCATCGTTTGAGTTAGGTGCCACCACATAAGGGAAAGAAGAAACACACCTATTGGTTGTTTTCCTCAAGTCTTCCAGCACAACATGATCCCCGTTGTTGGACGATGCTATACGAGGAGATGAGCTTGTTGACGTAATGCCAGCCACAATGGGTGTTGCGTTGTTCAAGCGAATAGAAGCATGAGAGGGCGTGCCCACTTGTTTCTGTTTAGTTTCTCGTCCACCGCATGTCGCCTCCCTGCCCATGGAAAACACAGGCAAAAGAGAGTAAGAGAATGCAATCATGCCATGTAGCTGATGAAAAACACATTGAAGGATGAAAACAAATGCCACAATGAACAAAAGAGCAAACCTCGACCTAGAAATAAAAGGATCAGTCCTGAGCCTCTTGCCGGCAAGGGCCTGAGCAGCATCCTCTGGCACCCTACCCCTCTTCGAAGCAGAAACGCTGATGTCACCCATGATGGTGGAGGCATTGCCTCCCTCGGATGCTGGTACAACCGGTGGGCCTTCTTCGTGGGATCTCCATCCTGAACTTCTCGAGTTTCATCGTGATCAGTTTCCTGTTGCACATCTCCATCTCATCATCTTCATCCTTGTCACGACCAGCGTCGTCACCACCAAAACATCCCTGAACAGATCCTCTTGGGTGTCAAGGAGATCCTGAGAACTGTTGTAGTCGTACCGGCCATGGCAACCACTTGGACGATGTGTACGTTCTCCAACCAAAGAAGTGAACTACGTAGCAATTGCATCACCATGAGAACCCGCCAATGTTGTCCAGCCCTCAACCAACTTCCCAAGCAGGTTGCTCATGCCTGACGCAAACTGCCCAACTAGACGCTTGATAGGAACCCCAACCTGATTAGAGCAAACAAATTAAACAGCGACTGTCACACAAAAAGAATAGGGGGATAAAAAGACAAATCGCAAAAATCTCAAATGCAAAAGGGTCATGAAAAATAACTATGTGTTCAATTACCTCGGCAGAACAAGATGGAGCTAAATGCACATCTAACCATTTGCTGAAATTTTGTGGCCCACCAAAAATACTGTAGTCCATAGCATGCTTGGCCATCAGCTGCAAACAGCGAAAAGATAGGTCAGAAAACGTTGACAGCAAACATGGATCACACATATGTGGGGAAACGGTATGCCGTACGAAGAGCAAAAATATTTCCCGTGTGATACACGAAGAGTTGCCATGTGAAGTGTGTATAAGGTGCGTTTGCCATATGCACTTTTCAGAATGTATGATTGAATGCTGAAAACGAACAACAAATGCCATGCGAAACAAGCATATTTGCCATGTGGGTTACAATTTATTTGCCATGTGGAGTGCACTGCAGTTGCCATGTGGAATGCAAAAGATAGTTGACATGCAGAAGGAACTATGTTTTCCATGTGAAATATACTAATATGCCAAGTGGAAAACAACCTATTTTGCCATGAGGGTCACAAATATATCTCCCCCTATGAAAATACTATAAAAATTGAAGTACAATTTTCAATTTGGTGAGATGAATACACAAACTTGCCATGCCCAACAAACCAAAAAATTTTGAAAAACTAAAAATAGCATTCAACTTCACATTGCCAAATAAAAAAGGAAAAAGAAAAACGAACATGAAGCTTGCCACACTTTGTGTTAGATATCCTGTCTGCGGCAAGCACAGCCTTGACAGTGTCGTAAGTCCAAGCAGATACAGCAAACTTATGTGGAGGAGGTGGACCTCCTAGCTCAGCAAACTTGATGGTACAGAGGTCAAGACTGTCGACATACATGAGCTGGAAAACACAAAAAGGAGAAAAGTGAGGAAAAAGGTCAAATTTCAGTAGGAACGCCATGCGAAAAAATGGCAACAAAATAAATCTTGTATAACACAAAACATTACAGAAACGGGAAAAAGAGTGTGTTTGCCATGTGGTTAGTGATGCATTTTCGCATGTGGACACTTAAAATAGATTTGTCATGTTCATGGTGACATGTTTGCCATGTAGTAAGTATCGCACTTGCCATGCCTTACCTGCTAACATTTGCCATGTATGTGGACCAGTAACTGCCAGGAGCAGCACAGTGCAAACCCAGTTGGCCAGTGCTATAACAACCAGGTGTAGTTTGGAAAAACAATATCTGCCATGTCTAACGTACAATTTTTCCATGTGCATGTGAACTATAGTATGCATTTCTGCGTACTTGCCATCTAGCATTAACTAGAGTTGTCGTGTGTGAACAACTAGAGTTGCCATACGTAAACAACTGTAGTTGTCATATGTGAACAACTATAAATGCCATATATGATCAAATGTAGTTGCCACTTATTTACTCCTTAAAAGCGTTTCAATGAACTATGATTGCCATCTTAAATGCGCTACATTAACCGTATTCAGTTCTCTTGATTGTCAAAAAAGGAATGAATGTACCATGAGTGTGGGCGTTATCATTTAGGAAAACAAAAACCAACATCAGCCAACCTGCTAGCCCGGCAACATGTAGCACATGTGCGCACCGGCCAAAACAGCACTAGCGAGTAGACAGCTATAACGTTTGAGCAAAAAACAGGCTTAAACGACTGACTAACCCACGAATACGTCTGCAGTGCGATGCACGACTGGACAACATCCACCATCCGACTATAAGCAAACAAGACTTAAACTTAAAGATGAAGAGCCAGATAGAGCAAGTACAATTCTTAAAGAAACTGCACTAGTGACACTCATGCAGGATGATGGTCCTGATGGTGTGTCGGTTCCTACACTACAAGGTTATTGTGAGGACCTTGCACCTGAGAAAGCTCTTTTTCACACTGAGTTTAGACCTTCAAATAGCCATACGGGCTGTCTGGAGGGCCCTATCAAGACTTCGTGAAAGCATACTAAAAAGTAGTATGGTATCCACAGCACATGTCATCGGTACGAGAAAAAGTTTGACTGATGAGGGGCATTTTCTAGAATAGCAAAGGGCTTCGGGACCCGGCTAAGCATCGTTTTTAGCAGAAATTTCTTTTGAGCATAATTTAGACTTCATTGCCTTATTAGAGACTAGTAGAGCTAATTTTACATCCCCTCTTTTGAGTCACCTATGTGGTGGTCTTGATTTTGCGTGGTATTGTCTCCCACCTCATGGCACATCTGGGGCGATACTATTGGGGTCAACAGACACTCTCTCCATGTCCAAAAGATTGACGATAGGGATTTTTTTGTAAAATTCCAAGTTCATTCTAAAGATGATGGTTTTGAGTGGGCACTTGTGGCGGTCTATGGGGCTGCTCAACCAGATCTCAATCCAGACTTTTTAACGGAACTTGTTTGCGTTTGTTCTTCAGAAACTCTCCCTGCGTTGATAGAGGAAGATTTTATTAAACTCCAAAGAGAAGAAGAATAATGATAATTTTGATGCTAGGTGGCCCTTTATTTTTAATTCTATTATTAAAAATCTCGACTTGAGGGAAATTGCACTCTCAGGACGTCAGTTATAAGACATTAGTTTACTTGGGCTAATAATCTTCCCACACCCACCTATGAGAAACTTGATAGAATTCTTACAACTGTTGAGTGGGAACAAAAGTTTCCCATAGTTACAGTTCCTGCACTTCAACGAGGAGTTTCTCATCACACGCGTCTCTTGATGGATTCAGGAGAAGCTGCTCATGTGGGAAATAAGTCTATTTTTTCTTTCGATTTCATGGTTTCAGAAAGAAGGCTTTTTTGATTTAGTGGTTGCCGAGTGGGTTAAGGAAAATAAAGGATGCACCCATGTCGAAAGATGGCAGAATAAGATCCTCCACCTGAGGCAATTCCTAAAAGATTGGGCTAAACGTGTGTTTGATGTTATCTAAGCAAGAGAAATAAAGGCTTGTTGCTCTAATTGATGCTTAGACGTGAAGGCTAGGAGCGTTCCCCTTAATCAAGCAGAATGTGCTGCTAAGAGAGAGGCGGGTGATCTTCTCACTAAGCTTATGCGGGAGGAGGAGGCCAAATGGCTTCAACGTGTCGAGGTGCGAGATGTCCTAGAAGAGGAAAACAACACCAAATAGCAATTGAAGACCTATATTACTAATTCTTATAAGCTTCTTTTTAGTTCACATGTCTCTGATTATGTCAAGCTTGACGAGGATGCCAAGCTTGATGGCTATCGACAGAGGGAATGCCATCTTAACCGCCCCTTTTACTAACAAAGAAGTGTGGGATGCTATCTCACACATGGAACACAATAAGGCCCGGGGCCAGATGAGTTCCCAGCGGAGTTCTATTAATGGTTCTGGCTGGACATAAAAGGCGACTTTATGCCTATGTTTGCTGAATTATATAATGAGAACTTAGCTTTGTATAAGTTCAATTTTGGTCTTGTTACCCTTCTTCCTAAGAAGGAATATGCTATTAAGATTCAACAGTTTTGTCCAGTTTGTCTTATAAATGTAAGTTTCAAAATATTCAAGAAAGTGGCAACTAATCGTGCTACGGTGATCGGACACAAAGTGGTGTGAAAGTGCAACTAATCCCCGGGTGGTTTTGGTAATTCATAACAACATATAGCCCATTGAACTAATATTCATTCAAGTTTAATATTTCAGAAAGTTCAATGAATGGCATGGCATGGACTAGAGATGTGGACCCCTCAAAATGCTAAGGACACATATTGGCAGAAGCTCAAGACTCTTCATTTATATTTTAGTGATCTAGGATCACATTGAGTCCATAAGAAAGCCAATACTATTAAAAGGGGATGAGGTGTTTCTTAATGGTCTACTTGCTCAAAATGCTTAGTGATATTGCTCCAAAGCCCTCAACAACTTTCTCATTCCAAATATGTCAAAACCCTAAACTCCAACCCGGCCTCACCTATTCTTTCTATCCAGCACCGCCGAGTTCATTTATTCTGTCCCACCAAGATTCCTAACGTTCACATTTTGAACTAAATCGGTCTCACCGAGTTCTTCTATTCGGTCTGACCGAGTTGGGTCAAATGTGTGTAATAGTTGGATTTTGCGTGGAGGCTATATATACCCCTACACCCGCTTCTCCATATGTGAGAGAGCCATCAGAACATGCCTACACTTCTAGCATACATTTTCTGAGAGAGAACAACCTACTCATGTGTTAGGATCAAGATATTCCAATCCTACCACAAGATTCTTGATTTCTAGCCTTCCCCAAGTTGCTTTCTACTCAATTCATCTTTCCACCATATCCAAATCTATGAGAGAGAGTTGAGTGTTGGGGAGACTATCATTTGAAGCACGAGAGCAAGGAGTTCATCATCAACACACCATCTATTACCTTTTGAAGAGTGGTGTCTCCTAGATTGGTTAGGTGTCGCTTGGGAGCCTCCGACAAGATTGTGGAGTTGAACTAAGAAGTTTGTAAGGGCAAGGAGATCGCCTACTTCGCGAAGATCTACCCGAGTGAGGCAAGTCCTCCGTGGGCGATGGCCATGGTGGGATAGACAAGGTTGCTTCTTAATGGACCCTTCGTGGGTGGAGCCCTCCGTGGACTCGCGCAATTGTTACCCTTCGTGGGTTGAAGTCTCCATCAACGTGGATGTACGACAGCACCATCTATCAGAACCACGCCAAAAATATTTGTGTCATCATTGCATTTGCACTCCCCATACCCTTCCCTTTACCTTCATATGTAATGTTTTACTTTCCGCTGCTACACTCTTAGAATTGCATGTGTAGGTTGATTGCTTGACTTGTGCTAATTCCTAAAATCTACCCACAACTAAAATTGGGAAAAGGTTAGATTTTTATTTGGTCAAGTAGTCTAATCACCCTCCCCCTCAAGACCTACTTTCGATCCTACAAGTGGTATCAGAGCTTTGGTCTCCATTTGCCTTGATTTCCATAGCTTTGGTGATCATAGCCTTGGTTTCACAACCTAGGAGAGTATGGCATCTAGCGAGAGAAATTACCACCGTAGAGGTCCTTACTTCGATGGTATTAATTTTTCTAGTTAGAAGCATAAGATGAAAAATGCATATTCTTGGTCATAACCCCGCCGTTTGGGCTATGGTGTGCATTGGCTTGCAAGGTCATTTGTTTGAGGATGGAAAAGAACCGGATCGTGAAGCGTCCGCAGAAGAAATGAGGATGTTGCAATATAATGCTCAAGCTTGTGATATTCTCTTCAATAGATTGTGCCCCAGAGAATTCAACAAAATCAGCCGCCTTGAGAATGCAAAGGAAATTTGGGATACTTTGGTTGATATGCACAAAGGTACCGAGTCCGTCAAGGAATCCAAATTGGATGTGCTTCAAAGTCAACGTGACAAGTTCAAGATGAAGGATGGTGAAGGAGTCACTGAGATGTATTCTAGGCTTGCTCTCATCACAAATGAGATTCCCGGCTTAGGAAGCAAAGAGATGACCAAACAATTCATCATCAAGAAGATCCTAAGAGCCTTGGATGGAAAAAATGATACCGTGTGCACCTTGATCCAAATGATGCCCAAATACAAAGATCTCAGGCCCACGGAAGTCATTAGTAGAATTGTTGCTCATGATATGTCACTCAAGGATAAGGAAGAGCTCCACAAAAAGTCAAGCGGTGCTTACAAAGCTTGAAGTGATGCTCCTACAACATCAGGTGAGAAACAAGTCTCCAATGAGAAATTGAGCTTAATGGTGAAGAACTTCAACAAGTTCTACAAGAATAGAAGCAAAGAGAGAAGCTCCAAGTCAAGATCCTACAATGACAAAAGATCTTCTAGTCGTGATCGTAATTGCTACAATTGTGGAAGACCTGGACACTACTCCAATGAGTGTATGGCTCCCTACAAGAAAAGAGAAGATTCACCAAAAATGAGAAGTAAAAGAGATGAATCACCTCCAAGAGAGAGTAGTAGAGATGCTCGCTATGAACGAAGACCATCTCGTAGAAGTAAGGATTCGGAAAGGAAGGACAAGTCATCAAAGAGCTACACAAGACGAAGACATCAAGCTCACGTTGGTGAATGGATATCCGGTTCCGACTCCGACAACTACTCCAAGCGAAGCTATCACTCTGAGTACGAATATACTCACGATGAAGGTGTTGCCGGTCTTGCACTTGTTTCATCTAACTCCTATGACATATTTGACTCACCAAATGAAGGAATTGGAAGATGCTTCATGCCTAAAGGCCCTAAGGTATCACACCCCGGGTATGTTGATTTCAATAGTGATGAAGATGATTTGCTAGGTGATGATGATTTACTTATTGACAACACTAGTGATGAAAACTATGATGAACTTGCTAGTAATCATGCTAATCAAGATGAAACGAAAGACAATGATAAGAAGGAGATTGAGCGTCTAAATAAAGAACTAAATACTCTCAAGTTAGCTCATGAAACAACTCTAGAGGATCATAGAGAGCTCCTAAGGACTCATGAGAAGCTACGCTTCGAGAAGCTAAATTTAAAGCAAGAGCATGAGTTCCTAAAAGCTATCAATGATGATCTTCGAAAGAAGAGTTCTTCTTATCTTGCCAAACGTCTTCTCTTGTCTACTTATATGCCACAAGTAAAATCTAGCAATAAGATAAAGAAAGATTCTTCCTCTAGTAGTAACAATAACCATCTTAAATCCAATATTGTTGCTTCTAGTAGTTCTCTTGATTCCACTAATGATTCTCTTAGCCAAGTTACACTTGAGCAAGAAAATAATTTATTGAAGGGAATTATACAGAAAGATTGTCGTGGGAAACCATGGCCACCTATGGGGCCATGAGCCCCTTGTGGTTCGGCAGGGGGGATGAGCACATTGCACAAAGAGCGGAGAACATCGCGTAGCACGACAGAGATCACACAGGCGATTTTACCCAGGTTCGGGCCACCGCGAGGCGTAAAACCCTACTCCTGCTTTGGTGGATTGATGGTGGATTGTGGTGGACATGTAGTGCTCTAATCCGGAAGGGTTGCCTCGGGGTGAGAGGAGCTATGCGCGTATGAGTGTACAAGGGTATGAATCCTCTTTATGGTTGCCACGGGCCTCCTTTTATACATCAAGGGGTCACCACAATGGCAAATCAGATATTGTCTATTGATTAGATAGCAAATAGTGCTATCATACCTAACTCTGCAGACAAGGCAGAGCGCATTAAATGCGCCGCTTAGTGTCACATCATGGCCTGCCCGGCAAGCCTTGTGGGCTACTCGGCCACCTTCTCTCCTGCCTGCATGACACGTCTCTGGATGGGTGTCATTTGGAGGTGATTTCCATAGAAAGTGGTTGCTATGTGGCAGAAAACAGCCACTTGGTCACTTCGGGGCTTGATACTGCACCGATCGATGACTTGCGTCACTGTGAGGTGGAGCGGTGAAGCCTTGGTGGGGTAGTTTGCCTTCGTAGCGCCCGGCAGGCCTACCAGGGTGGTCTTGAGGCTTGTTTCTGGGGTAACCTTGACCTCGCCAAGCTCGCCTGCCCAGCAAGGGAGGTTTTCCCTTAGTGGTGTCTTGCTTCCTTCGGCTTAACCTTGTCTCCTGGATTTGCCCTTTGATTCCTCAAAGAGCTGATCTCTTCTACTTGGTCCTGGTCTTGGATGCTGCAATCTTGTTCTTAGGCCTGTGCACGGTCTGGGCAACAGACCCAGGGTTTGTTGCACCGACAGGACCCCCGGGCCTGGCCCGAACACATTGTCGGGTGTCCTCGGGGTAGGCCCTAACTTGTGCACATGCTAGAGGGTAGTAGTTGCTTGTCCTTTGAGATCTTCTTTGCTTCTTTATTAACCTGAGCCCAGGTCAGTTTCCGGTTCTCCCATGCACCACGTAACTTCAATTTGCAGTGGGGGAGATAATGGGCCACGATCTGCGGGGTACCCATGTCCCACGTTCACGGGGTGGTAACCGCCACCCCATTACCTTTCCCGCTCCAAGTGCTTCTAACACGTGCATCACATGCATTGCGCAAGGTTGGTGGTGGATGCGGAGGGCGCGGGAATGAGTGCCATGGCAGAAAGCTAGGCGTCGTGGATTGGTGCAGAGGGTCTGCCTTGATTCTTCGAGTCGTTAATGGCGAGGGGGAGCCGGACTGGTTTGAATGGGGCGGCTACCTTCATGGAAAAATCTAGCCCCCAACCCCGCTCACCTATAAATGGGGACACGGGGCGAGGCGTTTCTCCACACGTCCTTCTCTATCCATTCTTGCAGTAGTCCTCGCCTATCATGGTGAGAGGTCGAGGATCCGGCCTTGCTCCATTGGCAACAAGAACTTCTACTCGACAGCGTCTCCCTCCTCCCTCCGAAGATGCGGGGGCAGAGCCCGCTACGAGAGGAGGTGGCAGGGGGCAAGGTCGTGGTCATCGTGGTGCATGGGGCCGAGGAGGCCGGAGCGGCGCTCTGATTGCGACCCCACCGTCCGCCCCTCCCCCGATGGAAGGCCACGTCGGAGACCAACCTCTGGAGTTCGTCATCAGGCTGTACAAGCCTCCGCGTGGCAACCTCCATCTCCCCACTCCATTCGCAAGGGCGATGGAGCTCGAATAGCCGTGCGCGTTGAAACCGCACATGAGGGGCTGCGGGAACGGCAGCATGCGGGTGGATGTGGATTTCTCCGCTCCTCATGTCATGTTCTTCCGCCATGCTTGGAAGACCTTTGCTCGTGCCCATAGCTTGTCGGAAGGGAACGTCCTCCAATTTAACTTAATGACGGCCAATTTTCTTTCCGTCAAGGTCTTTTGGTGCTTGGGTGCTCGCTTAGGGTGCTGCGCAGAGAGCTCGACTGATGACGAAAGCTCCTCGAGTGATAGCGACGAGGAGGACAGTGACGGCGATGACGATGACGACGGTGTCGACCGGGAGGGCGATGACTCTGACTCCGGCTGAACACCATCCCCACTGTCACCGCCAGGCGGCGGCACCACATCTGCACCTGCATCTCCTCTCCGGCAAGGTGATTTGCCGGGGAGTTGGGTACGGGGATGGACATGGTGCCCCCGGCTCCTCCAGCACCCTTCCAGTTGTGCCTCGGCAGGCTTCCTCGCGGGTTGTAGCTTCGTTCGCCCTGCCGCGTCCTGCTGGCCCTGGTAGTGGCGGCTGGCGGGTCTTCTCTACCGATCTCTTCACCATCACCTCGCCCGCGCCTTCCTGGTCTTGTTGGGCTACCTTTCCTTGAGCCCGACAGGGTTAGGCTGGGCTTCTGCCTAGGCGCCCCTTTTGCCCCCTTCGCCTCCTGCCGTAGTGCCTAGGAGGAGAGGGACAAGAAAGGGCATCATGGGGCACTTATCTTTTCTCAATCTAAAATGTGTAGGCATTTGCCAAACTTTAGTTTAAATTATGTAATCTCTTTTATCCATGTTTATGTTCTGTAAGATCTATACTTGTTAATCAGCATATTAATGAAAAAGATAAACCTTGTCGGGCACTTGTGCATGTAACATGTCCATGCAGAGGTGAAATGCCTCTATACACTCAAGTAAACAAGTTTTCCCCGATAGGCTATCTGCCGGTATCCTCAGTTTGCTGCCGCGGAGCTAGGCCTGCCGGGCACAAATTGTAAAGACAGACTAGCCACCCGCCAAACCTCTTTGACAAAGGCCACTGCAACCACCCAAACCGAACCAACGTTCGAGCCAAGGGGTGGGAGCACCTAACTTTCGAAGGTGGCGAGGTTTTCATATGCACAAGTCTATACTTACAGAACACGTATGGATAAGAGAGAGAACTTATCTGCTTGGCTTGCCGGCGATCGCAATGTAGGCTTGTCTTCTCTCCTCCTTTTCGGGACCGAGTTCACAGTAGGAGCATGCAATTTGTGCAGATGAAAATGATGCCACATGCGATGTTATCTACATGAACATGTTATGCTCATGATATGCTTATGCATGCATGCAATTTGTCGGGGGGGCAGCACTTCATTTATTTTTCTGTTGATCAGGGTCTGTGCCTGGCTTTGTACAAGGGGTTACATGCAACATCGGCAAGGCCTGTACAAAAGGGTGGCTGCCGGGCAGGGCGATAGTGTGGCACCCCGGCTCAGAGCAACCGGTTTACCCTGCATTGCCAGCCTAGAGATCGAGTCTTCTGGCAATACACAACAACATGGTACATAAACAACTGCTTTATTGATGCTAGCGGATTACATAGGTCTGATATTACATCGAGATACGAGGCCAAGCGGCACGCACGGTGCTGCTGGACAGTATGTACATTATTTAATGAACATGACGGGGCCTCGATCACACGAACTACGCGGCAGCAGAAGAACGACGAGGTGACAATCCATAGCACAGGGACACCGATGTGGACACGGCCTAGACACGAGATGCGCTTCGATGCAAACCGACTTGCCTGAAAGCTGGCATAACACGCCAGGTCAGTACATTGAATGTACTTGCAAGCTCACAACAAACATAAGCACGATGACAGACAATATCATGATATTTAAACAGGTTAATACAATGCAAAAGCTACTACTGATGGAAAACCAACGATACATGCAATGAGTCCCACGGACTCGCTTACCAGACGGTTACTTCGTCACCCAACGGTGACCAAACCTGGGTCACATCTGAGACCAATCACTCATGAACACCTCCAGAGTTCATGATTCATCACGAACCAATGCAACACAACAATCACTTAGTTTGCAATATTTATTAGAAACGTTGATCCATGGTGTGACTTCCTCACGAGTTAGGCCCATAACCGAGGACGCGGCTATCGATAGATTAAATACACTCTGCACAGGTAGCGCACTTTACCCACACTACGGAACACCTTGCCTCGCATTCCCATTCGGGTGGACCAAAGTATTCCGACGAAACCCTCCCTTTGTCACGCACTCTCCCCGGCCACTCCGACCAACTCCCTCTCAGGGCTAGGTCTTGGTTGGCCCCGTGTCTACCAAAGACACCAACGGCCACCGTCGTGGGAAAGTAGTCCCAAACGGGGACAAGGTACCATAAAAACCAAAAACGAGCACACAAGGTTATGTCTGCCTACCGGGCCAGGGTATGCACGCGCATAACCTTCCGTCGTGGGTGGCACCGATGAGAGCCACAACAAAGCACTGAATCAAGACCTTCCCACAAGGTAAATGTGGTCGCACTGAATTAAAACCTGATTCAGTGGCACCATGGTGTGATCAACATCATATTCAAGTTGAACTTAATCAAGTTTAGCTTTGATAAAAACTTTTTATGATCAACATGATATAATGCCACAATCATGCACTACTCGTCATGCAATACAAACAACTTAAAGTCATGGATCCAACTTAACAACATGAACATCTTGCAATACTTAGAACCAAAACTTCTCTGGTTATAACTCATTTTATTTACCAAGCAATATTTTTATTAGTTCTTTATTTAAATGAAAATATCATTTAGTAAATTAACTACCATTAATTTACCTAGCAATATGCATAGTGAAAAATCTTACTCTACTTAGCCGAACAAGTTCATGCATTCAACCAGTAACTAAAACAAGCATATCAAGCATGGTAAAGTACCTAGAAATTAACTAAATTTATTTATCAAATATTAAATGCAAATAAACACTCATATTCAAGTAGAAAATCATAGATATTGAAATAACACCATCCAAATGCTGGTGTGGCTTGCTTACTGTAGAGGAGGATCACGCCCCTCTTGGTTTGCTTCAAGACAAGCTTCTCCTTCTGAAAAAGAATTTAAAACCACAAAAATAATTGTCAAAACACATTCTGAAAATCACCAGAAATTCTAGACAACAAGGAAAAATCCACCCTTTGGTGTGCTGCTAGAGCTTTCTGAGACAAAGACAATGCAACAAGAATGAAATCATTTGGACTTATGGTTTAGAAATGGTGGCTGGTCAAAGTTTGGTCAAATTTCTGAATAATATTTGAATTAAACAGAAATCCTGGGGGGTGACGTCGAAGGCGTAAAACAGAAATACGCCTCCACTCGTATCGCTTCGGGCGCGAGTGGTGAGACCGACAATTGGGTCCCACGCGTCAGGAGAGAGAGGGGGCGAGCGAGATCAGAGATAGGCGGAGCTTACGCCGGCGACGAGGGGGTTTGGGGCTAGGCTAGAGGGATAGGATTGAAGCGGGGCTCGAGGGGTACCTGCCCGTACCCGTGGCTTGGCGAGAGGTGGACGGAGCTGCTCGTGGTTGAGCTTGCAAGCTACGGTGGCGGACATATTTCACCGGAGAGGCTGAAGACGATGGCTAGGGGCGGCTCCGAGGGCTTGGCGGCGTCCAGGCAGCACCAACGGACCACCAAGGCCCCACCCAAGCAGCTGCTTGAGCTCAAGAGGCCCTGGAGAGCGGCGGCTGGCCTGCGGGGATCGCCGGAGTCCTCTGGTCGAGGCGACGGCCAGAGCCCTGCCCGACTGAGCTGCGGTCGTTCTATGTGTTCGTGGGGTGGTGTGGAGTGGTGCTTGGCCAGGATTCGAGGCGGGGCCACTTTATATAGCCGGAGCAAGGGGGAACGTGTCGCCGCCGGAGCTCTCTGGACACGCGGCGAACGGCGACGAGAAGCTCCAAGACGAGGGGGCAAAGGCTCAGCGTCAACGCAGGAGCTTGCCCACGCTCGCGGACGAGCACAAGAGGCGGTTGACAAAGTGGACAAGTGCACGCGCGCCCTGTGGCATTTTGGCCGCGAGCGCCCGAGTTTGCTGCGGCGGCTCCGGCGTCGGCGAGCGCCAGGGAGCGGTCAAGGGTGATGGGTCAGGGCTTGTGGCATGGTGCGGCAGTCGGCGGCGAGCGCTGGAACGAGCACACGCGAAACAGAGAGGAAAGCGCCAGCCAGAGCGTGTCGAGACGATGCCAGACGCCGTGTCCTCATGCGGTCACCAAGCTGGCATGGTCAAAACAACGCCTAGGAGAGGCCAAACCTTGTCTACACGCTCGACCGTGCAGTGTTTAGTCTAGGAGAGGTGATGGTTCATGCCCAGGCCGACCAGACTTGACTCTACTAAGCTGACAAGTTTCTGTCCAGAAACATGGTCACCAAGTTTGGCCACCTTCTAGAAGGCCATTAGGGCTGATCTCCTGGGGTTTAGGGTTTCTTAGGAGAGTGTTTAAGCTCAAGAAAGATCAAGGCTAAAAGCTCAAGGAAAAATGTACTTGCTGTACAAACTGGAAGTTTGGGCCAGAATAGAAATGATTTTCTACAGCAAAAATATTCCAAAAAGAGGTGCAATATTTTTGCATGGGAAGGTGTGCCAAGGTTCTAAGAATATTCAGGAATTACCTCAAATTTTTCTGAGCAAGAAAAATTGGGGTTGCTTTGGAGCACAAGTTTCTGAAGTGAGTTTCAGAGAGAGAAAATGAATATTTTTCTTTTATGAAAAATATTCAGTTGATTATTTTGAGGATTTATCAGAGGAATAAAGTAGATAGGTCACTTGGGTGAAAGCCAAGGATATTCACAAGTGACAAGTCCATTTGAAATGATTCCAAAATCCAAATCAAATCAGGACAGAAACCACGATAAAAACCAAGTCCAGAAAAGAGAGAGAAGGCAAGTCCGAAAAAAGAGAGAAGGCAAAATCCAGGCTGTCACAAACCTCCCCCGCTTAAGATGAATCTCGTCCTCGAGATTCGGTTTCTTGGGAAAACCATTTTGGGTATACAGTCCTTAAAAATTCCTCTCTTTCCCAGAGCGCTTCCTCTTCGGTGTGGTGCTCCCACTGAACCTTGTAAAACCTTCTTTCTTTGCTGCGGGTGACCCTTCGTGTCTGATCCAATATTCTGATTGGCTTTTCCTCATAAGTCAAATCCTTAGCCAATTCTATCTTTGCCATACCAGTCCTTTTCTCCGGTGGCGAGATACATCTTCTTAGCTATTATATGTGAAACATGTTGTGTACTTCTGACAGTTCCGATGGCAATTCCAACTGATATGCAACTGTACCGACTCTGGCCATGACGGGGAATGGACCGATATATCTGGGTGCCAATTTTCTACGGGTCTGGAACCTCTTGACTCCTTTCATAGGGGTGACTCGGAGATATACGTGTTCTCCAGGTTCGAAGCTGATCTGACGATGTTTGGCATCATAGTAGCTCTTCTATCGAGATTTGGCCAATTGCAGTCTATCGCGGATCTCCTTGACTTGCTTTTCCGCTTCGAGCATTAAGTCGGTCCCAAAATTGCTGTTGTCTCCGGTCTGAGACCAGTTCAATGGAGTGCGGCATTTCCGGCCATACAAGGCTTCATAGGGTGACATCTTTAAGCTGGCCTGGAAACTGTTGTTGTAGGAAAACTCGGCGTAGGGCAGACAGTCTTCCCACTTTGTTCCTTAGGCCAATGTACATGCCCTGAGCATATCTTTGAGTATTTGATTTACTCGCTCAGTTTGTCCATCTGTCTGAGGATGATAGGCCGTGCTGTATTTCAAAGCGGTCCCCAAGGCTTGATGTAGTCGGGACCAAAATGCGGAGGTGAAGAGAGATCCCCGGTCGGAGGTGATAGTCTTGGGTACTCCATGCAGACTGACGATTCTTGACACGTACAGCTGTGCGAGTTGATTAGCACGGTATGTGGTCCGAATAGGAATGAAGTGTGCCACCTTCGTTAAGGTGTCCACTATGACCCATATTGCGTCGTTTCCTCGATGAGACCTTGGTAGTCTGGTGATGAAGTCCATGCAGATATCATCCCATTTCCATTGGGATACCAGCAGAGGTTGGAGGAGTCCGGCGGGTTTTTGGTGTTCCGCTTTTACCTTATTGCATACATCGCAACAGGCCACAAAGTATGCGATGTCTTTCTTCATTCCATCCCACCAAAATACCTGACGAAGGTCCTCATACATTTTGGTACCACCGAGATCAATTGAGTATGGTGCTTCATGCGCTTCGGCCAATATTTTCTTCTTCAGACTTCCTTGGTTGGGTACGGGGAGTCTTCCTCAGAATCTTAGCGAGCCTTGCTGGTCCATAGAGAAGTCCGGTGCACGCCCTTGGTGCATCTTCTGAACATATATTTTTAACCTTTCATCGTTTGCTCGCGCGCTGCGGATTTCTTCTTCGAGAGTAGGGGCAACTTCCAATATATTGGAAAGACGGGCGTCGGTGATTACCAAATTGAGCTGCATGATTTCTTCATATAGCTCAGGAGGCAATGAATCCATTAGCACATTAAGGTTGGCTGGTCTGCGGCTGAGGGCGTCAGCCACCACATTAGCTTTGCCTGGGTGATAATTTATCCCGAGGTCGTAGTCCTTAACCAATTCGAGCCATCTTCGCCGTCGAAGGTTCAAATCTGGCTGAGTGAATATATACTTGAGACTCTTATGGTCGGTGAATATCTGGCACTTCTTTCCAATCAGATAGTGTCGCCAGATCTTCAAAGCGTGCACCACCGCGGCCAATTCCAGATCATGAGTAGGGTAGTTTCCTTCGTGTTGCCGCAATTGTCGAGATGCATAAGCCACCACCTTGCCATCTTGCATGAGTACACACCCCAGTCCTCTTCTGGATGCGTCGCAGTAGACATCAAAACTGCGGTAGATGTCTAGAAGAGTTAATACTGGTGCCGAGGTCAGCCTGGTTTTTAACTCATTGAAACTCCGTTCACAGTCCTCAGTCCATACGAACTTCTTATCCTTCTTCAGAAGCTCAGTCATTGGCTTGGCGATCTTCGAGAAGCCTTCGATAAAACGGCGATAATATCCGGCTAGGCCAAGGAAACTCCGGATTTCTGAAACTGTTGTGGGTGCGGACCAATCAAGTACATCCTTTACCTTGCTTGGGTCCACTGAGATTCCCTCTGCCGAGAGGACATGCCCGAGGAATCCCACTTGTTGGAGCCAGAACTCACATTTGCTGAATTTGGCATAACGCTGATGGTCGCGAAGCCTTTGCAGAACTGCTCGAAGATGCTCCTTGTGTTCGTCCTTGCTCTTGGAGTAAATGAGGATGTCATCAATGAACACCACCACAAATTTATCCAAGAAATCCATAAACACCTTGTTCATCACATGCATAAAGAAGGCAGGGGCGTTGGTGAGGCCGAAGGACATAACGGTGTATTCATAAAGACCGTACCGAGTGGTGAACGCGGTCTTAGGAATATCTTCCTTGTTTATCTTGAGTTGATGATATCTAGTCCTCAAATCAATTTTTGAGAATACTTTGGCCCCACTGAATTGATCAGACCGATCGTCAATCCTTGGCAGGGGATACTTGTTTTTAATGGTGACGTCATTCAGTTGTCGGTAGTCTACACACATTTGTAGACTGCCATCCTTTTTGTCCACGAAGATCGCTGGTGATCCCCATGGTGAAGAGCTTGGACGGATGTATCCTTTCTGCAGCATCTCATCCAGTTGTTTCTTGAACTCCACCAATTCTGAGGAAGGCATCCGATAATATTTCTTATGTATCGGAGTGGTTCCAGGCACCAAGTCAATTGCGAACTCCAATTCTCGGTCTGGTGGCATGCCTGGTAATTATTCAGGAAAGACATCTAGATACTCACTGACCACAGGAATTAATTCCACTTCTTCTGTCACTGCTGTGAAAAGCATATCTTTTGTGGGTATGTGCTTGCGGGCATAAAAACTTGTGGTGCGACCTTCCATATTTTTCAGGGTAACTTCTCTGGTCGCACAGCTGATGCAGACTTGATATTGAGTTAACCAATTCATGCCCAGAATTACATCCAATTTGTTGGAGTCGATGATTATCACCGAGGTTGGAAACTTGACGCCCTTGATGTCAATTTCCAAATTTCGGCAGACAAGATTGCTTCTGAGTAGGGATCCTGGGGATTGTACCAGCATGTGCTTTCCCAAAATCAAGCAAGGAAAATTGTTTTGGGAAGCAAAACCCCGCGAAATAAAAGAGTGGGAAGCCCCAGAGTCAAATAAAATTACGGCGGGTATGTCATTAACAAGAAACATACCAATGACGACATCCGGGTCCTCTTGGGCTTCGTCCGCAGAGATGTGATGAATTTGACCTTGGATCATATCTGGGACGGAATACGGCTCCATGTAGTTGACTTGTGGATGAAGTGGAGCTACGTGCTTGTTGTTCTTGGGACACTGTCTGGCGTAGTGTCCGGTTTGACCACAGCTGAAGCATGAATTGTTGCGCTGACAATCTTCACGCATCGGGCTGGTCACGATGTTCTTGACTTGAGTGGTAGTCTTGTTGACATTCTGCTGCCAGTTGGGTTTGTACTCCACCTGAGTCTGTTGCCAAGTACGAGCCTTTTGCACGGGTTGCATATCCTTCTTCGGCTCGAATTTGCGCTTGTGGTCATTAACAGCTGGCTTGTTGTCGTGCAGGAGCTTGTGTTCCCTTTCTGCGATGAGGGCCTCGTTCACCAGAGTCAGGAAGTCTGGGAAATCAAACATGCTGAGAGTGCACCTGACATGCTGATTCAGGCCTCCAAGAAACTGGTCGATCTTCCGCTCTTCTGTGGCAACATCGTGGAGAGAATAGCGGGCCAAATGGTTGAATTTGTTCAGATACTCGTTGACGGTCGCGCTGCCTTGAGTGAGAGCAAGAAATTCGCGCTGCTTGATCTTCATGATCCCTGTGGGAATATGATACTTGCGGAAATGATCCTTAATTTTGTCCAAGTAATTTCCTCGTCCGCGGGCCATATTGCCTTAGCATTATCCCACCATATAGCGGCAGCTCCTTCGAGATAATGCGTTGCGAAGGGAACCTTGTCTCCTTCAGTTCGAGCAATCTCCAGTTTCCTCTCAATGGTCCTTAGCCAGTCGTCGGCGTCCAATGGATCAATTACTTGGCTGAAGCTGGGAGGATTGGTTCGCTGAAAATCTGGCAGCTTGGAGTGATGTCCATTCTGGTGTCCATTCTGCCCAACCATAATTTGTACGCTTTTTAGTATTTCCAGCAGATCGTTGCTCCTTCTTTCTTCAAACATTCGCAGGATTTGCTTGGTGGAAGGCGGTTGTGGCGGTGGAGGCGGAGGTGGCTGGTACGGCTCGGGGGAATGTCCTGCCTGTCTTGCGGAGCGACGGACAGGGACATCCTCACAAGCTTGGCTGCTGCTGCCTCCACGCGTCATCCTATTTTTCGTTTTCCCAATACATAGCAACCATGATGAGAAAATTCCAAAATGGGGGAAGAAGCCAATGACAAATCCCGGAAGAAAGCAGCGAATGAAAACCAAGGCGAATAAAAGAGTCCAACATAATTATACATAGTACCAACATGAAAGTAAACATCACAACGGGTCTACTACCCTCGTACATGAAACTACGCATCATGACAAGTGCGATTACAGCCATACATCATGCTCATGACTACAGTGATACTCTAACAGTTTACTGCTCGGTCGGTGCTGCTGCAGGCTCGTCTCCTGAGCCGGACCCTGATCCTGAACTGATAACGGAGACCTCCGGATCACGAGAGACGTGATGACGCTGCCTTGAGGGCTCTCCCTCAGGGGCAGGCGGGGGATGGGATCTAAGCATAGGAGTAGCAGGAGTAGCGACAAGGGAAGACCGTGTAGCAGGAGCGCTGCGAGGGTTAACGGTACCGTGCGAGGTCGTCGGGGGAACGGAGGGAGAAGAAACCGGAGCAGAAGTATAGATGACAGCGGGAAGAGGGTTCCTCATACGAGCAGCTGCGAGAGCGGTGCGAGCGCGTGAAAGCTCCCGAGCTAACTCGTAGTTCAGGAGATAAGTAGTGGTGATGTAGCGAGAAAGGTGGCTAGTGGGACGATCGCACGCCGGATTAGTCAAAGGAAAGCGGATACGCCCATTCTCGTGCAGAGATGGGTAGTAGAAAAGACTAGGGTGGGTGTGCATGCGAACCTCGTTGTAGCGCAAGTCTACAAGAGCCTCGAGAGCAGCAAACTGAACCGCCTGAGATGGCGTAGAAGCAAGACCACCCTTAGTCGAACGACTGTAAGCGCCAGAAGGGGAACTGTGCTGTAGAGTGACCTCAGCATAATACTCATACAATGATCCGGCCAGATGCTCGCGATACACCCGATACTCTGGATCAGCACCCTCTGGGTAGAGTCGTCACCACACGTTCTGAAGCAGGTGCGGCGATGTATACGGAGCTGGCTCAGGATGGTACAAGATCTGTACTGGTGCCATCTACACTCACAAACCATACAGTTAGTAATAAAAAATAAAACATGCATGCAATGCGACAACCAATTCCTATGGCTACCGACACTCAAACGAAACTATCTACCGTTTCACTAACGCACTACTGGTCTAGCGTGTCCCACAATCAGCGCAGCTCTGATACCAAGCGTTGCGGCACCCCGGCTCAGAGCAACTGGTTTACCCTGCATTGCCAGCCCAGAGATCGAGTCTTCTGGCAATACACAACAACATGGTACAGAAAAAACCGCTTTATTGATGCTAGCGGATTACATAGGTCTGATATTACATCGAGATACGAGGCCAAGTGACACGCCCGGTGCTACTGGATAGTATGTACATTATTTAATGAACATGACGGGGCCTCGATCACACGAACTACGCGGCAGCGGAAGAACGACGAGGTGACAATCCATAGCACAGGGACACCGACGTGGACACGGCCTAGACACGAGATGCGCTTCGATGCGAACCGACTTGCCTGAAAGCTGGCATAACATGCCAGGTCAGTACATTGAATGTACTTGCAAGCTGACAACAAATATAAGCACGGTGACAGACAATATCATGATATTTAAACAGGTTAATACAATGCAAAAGCTACTACTGATGGAAAACCAACGATACATGCAATGAGTCCCACTGACTCGCTTACCAGACGGTTACTTCGTAATCCAACGTTGACCATAGATGGGTCACACCTGAGACCAATCACTCATGAACACCTCCAGAGTTCATGATTCATCATGAACCAATGCAACACAACAATCACTTAGTTTGCAAGATTTATTAGAAATGTTGATCCATGGTGTGGCTTACTCACGAGTTAGGCCCATAACCGAGGACGCGGCTATCGATAGATTAAATACACTCTGCAGAGGTAGCGCACTTTACCCACACTACGGAACACCTAGCCTCGCATTCCCATTCGGGTGGACCAAAGTATTCCGACAAAACCCTCCCTTTGTCATGCACTCTCCCCGGCCACTCCGACCAACTCCCTCTCAGGGCTAGGTCTTCGGTGGCCCCGTGTCTACCAAAGACACCAACGGCCACCGTCGTGGCAAAACGGTCCCAAACGGGGACAAGGTACCATAAAGACCAAAAATGAGCACACAATGTTATGTCTGCCTACCGGGCCAGGGTATGCACGCCCATAACCTTCCCTCGCGAGAGGCACCGGTGAGAGCCACAACAAAGGACCGAATCAAGACCTTCCCACAAGGTAAATGTGGTCGCATTGAATTAAAACCGGATTCAGTGGCACCATGATGTGATCAACATCTTATTCAAGTTGAACTTAATCAAGTTTAGCTTTGATAAAAACTTTTTATGATCAACATGATATAATGCCACAATCATGCACTACTCCTCATGCAATGCAAACAACTTAAAGTCATGGATCCAACTTAACAACATAAACATCTTGCAATACTTAGAACCAAATCTTCTCTGGTTATAACTCATTTTAATTACCAAGCAATATTTTTATTAGTTCTTTATTTAAATGAAAATATCATTTAGTAAATTAACTACCATTAGTTTCCCTAGCAATATGCATAGTGCAAAATTTTACTCTACTTAGCCAAACAAGTTCATGCATTCAACCAGTAACTAAAACAAGCATATCAAGCATGGTAAAGTAACTAAATTTATTTATCATATTTTAAATGCAAATAAACACTCATATTCAAGTAGAAAATTATAGATATTGAAATAACACCATCCAAATGCTAGTGTGGCTTGCCATAGTGTAGAGGAGGATCACACCCCTCTTGGTTTGCTTCAAGACAAGCTTCTCCTTCTGAAAAAGATTTAAAACCACAAAAATAATTGTCAAAACACATTCTGAAAATCACCAGAAATTCTAGACAGCAAGGAAAAATCCACCCTTTGGTGTGCTGCTAGAGCTTTCTGAGACAAAGACAATGCAAAAAGAATCAAATAATTTGGACTTATGGTTCAGAAATGGTGGCTGGTCAAAGTTTGGTCAAATTTCTGAATAATATTTGAATTAAACAGAAATCCTGGGGGTGACGTCGAAGGCGTAAAATAGAAATACGCCTCCACTCATACCGCTTCGGGCGTGAGGTGGTGTGACCGATAGGTGGGCCCCACGCGTCAGGAGAGAGAGGGGGCGGGCGAGATCAGAGAGAGGCGGAGCTTCGCCGGAGCTTACTCCGGCGACGAGGTGGTTTGGGGCTAGGCTAGAGGGATAGGATTGAAGCGGGGCTCGAGGCGCACCTGCCCGTACCCGTGGCTTGGCGAGAGGTGGACGGAGCTGCTCGTGGTTGAGCTCGCAAGCTACGGTGGCGGACGGGTTTCATCGGAGAGGTTGAAGACGACGGCTAGGGGCGGCTCCGAGGGCTTGGCGGCGTCCAGGCAGCACCAACGGACCACCAAGGCCCCGCCAAGCAGCTGCTTGAGCTCAAGAGGCCCTGGAGAGCGGCGGCTGGCCTGCGGGGATCGCCGGAGTCCTCTGGTCGGGGCGACGGCCAGAGGCTTGCCTGACCAAGTTGCGGTCGTTCTACGTGTTCGTGGGGGTTGGTGTGGAGTGGTGCTTGGCCAGGATTCGTGGCGAGGTCGCTTTATATAGCCGGAGCAAGGGGAACGTGTCGCCGTCGGAGCTCTCTGGACACGCGGCGAACGGTGACGAGAAGCTCCAAGACGAGGGGGCGGCTCAGCGTCAATGCAGGAGCTTGCCCACGCTCGCGGACGAGCATAGGAGGCGGTTGAGGAAGTGGACAAGTGGACGCGTGCACTGTGGCATTTTCGCCACGACGTGCCCGTGCTTGCTGCGGCGGCTCCGGCGTCGGCGAGCGCCAGGGAGCGGTCAAGGTTGATGGGTCGGGGCTTGTGGCGTGGTGCGGCAGTCGGCGGCGAGCGCTGGAACGAGCACGCGCGAAACAGAGAGGAAAGCGCCAGCCAGAGCGCGTCGAGACGATGCCAGGCGCCATGTCCTCGCGCAGTCACCAAGCTGGCATGGTCAAAACGACGCCCAAGAGAGGCCAAACCTTGTCTGCGCACTCGACCATGCAGTGTTTAGTCTAGGAGAGGTGATGGTTCATGCCCAGGCCGACCAGACTTGACTCTACTAAGCTGACAAGTTTCTGTCCAGAAACTTGGTCGCCTAGTTTGGCCACCTTCTAGAAGGCCATTAGGGCTGATCTCCTGGGGTTTAGGATTTCTTCGGAGAGTGTTTAAGCTCAAGAAAGATCAAGGCTAAAAGCACAAGGAAAAATGTACTTGCCGTACAAACTGGAAGTTTGGGCCAGAATAGAAATGATTTTCTACAGCAAAAATATTCCAAAAAGAGGTGCAATATTTTTGCATGGGAAGGTGTGCCAAGGTTCGAAGAATATTCAGGAATTACCTCAGATTTTTCTGAGCAAGAAAAATTGGGGTTGCTTTGGAGCACAAGTTTCTGAAGTGAGTTTCAAAGAGAGAAAAAATGAATATTTTTCTTTTATGAAAAATATTCAGTTGATTATTTTGAGGATTTATCAGAGGAATAAAGTAGATAGGTCACTTGGGTGAAAGCCAAGGATATGCCCAAGTGACAAGTCCATTTGAAATGATTCCAAAATCCAAATCAAATCAGGGAAAAAGCCACGATAAAAACCAAGTCCGGAAAAGAGAGAGAAGGCAAGTCCGGAAAAAGAGAGAAGGCAAAATCTAGGCTGTCACAGACAGCTGCACCTCACGGGTAGAACTTAAGGAGATGCTCAATGTTCCATGAGTTTTGCAACTCAATGCCATCTCCGGTCTCCAGACGGACTGCGCCAGGTCTGGTGACTCGTACTACCCAGTAAGGGCCTTCCCACTTCGGCGTCAACTTGTTTGTACCCTTGGCGGAATGAACGCGCCTAAGGACAAGGTCTGTCAGATTCGGGGCTCCGCAGACCCTGGATAGATTCGAACTCTAGGGTGCGTGTGAATAACTCAACCTCCCAAGTATGCCTACTCGCTGATCCCACGGCCTAGCTCGATGAACTGGCAGGAATTGGGACAAGGCAGTTTACCTAGGTTCGGGCCACCTTGCGGTGTAAAACCCTACTCTTGCTTTGTGGTGGATTGGCCTCGAGGTCTGCTGAGGATGAACTAGTACAATGGAAGAACAACCTCAGGAGGTGTGTTCTTGTGTTGGGTGAGCTGGTGAGCTGATGAATGTTCCGTCCCCTCTACGATGGTGGCTAGGCCCTATTTATAGTGGCCTTGGTCCTCTTTCCCCAAAACGGAGGCGGGAAGGGATCCCACAACAGTCGAATTCGAAGGGAGACAACTGGTACATCCTATCCTGACAAAAGGTGGTCTTCGCCTGCAAAACCTCTGGTCGTGACGCCATGGTGGGCTCGGCGATGACCTCCGTTCTGCCATCCTGGCGGTCTTGGTCTTGTTGCATGGAAATGGAAACCTTTGGCTGATTCCTCGAAACTCCGCGCCTGCACTTGCCTCCTTAGCACCAAAGAGGAAACTGCTGTATTGCGATCGCTGGCGCCCGCCTGGCCTTGGTCATCACTGCTCATGTCATCCGAACCTCACGAGGTGAAGGCTTGCATAGAAATCTCCGCTCCTCAAGAGCCAGCCTGAGGAGGCCGCTCCTTCTAGAGGTCTTTGCATCGTCCGCCTCGCGAGGCTTGGCCCCTCGCCAGGGTCTTGTGTTGTTGATGCTGAAGATGGGTCGTAGCAGGCTGTCAATGGAGCCACGCCGCGGGCCGCGGGCAGGCAAGTCTGGGTACCCCCATTCCCGGAATGCCGACAGTAGCCCCCGAGCCCAAGGCACGCTCGGACTTGGCTTCGAGGCGAAGCCAAAGGGCAAGGGCGGAGCGCCACGGGCCCCAACCGCCTGCAGCCTCGGTCGACGTGTGGTGCTTTATGGGACATGGGCGCCACCGATTCCCCACGCAGCCTCGATAACTTCCAGGCCTGACGGCTGCTTGTTGCAGACGCAGCTTTGCCATCATTGCCTGTCATGTTCGTCCTTGGCTCCCCTTCTTTCTTGCGAATTTGCGGCTCCTCTCCCAGATTCAGCGCCGCGCCAATCCTCCCCTAACGCCATGGCCCCGAGGTCGAAGAACAAAGGAAGGCCTGCGCCACGGCCGAATTTCGGACGGGCTTGGAGCCCGCCCTTGAGCGGTCGACGGTGATCAATCGGGAGGGGTTGGACAAGGTCCGGCAGGCCCTTGCCACCGATTCCAACGAGTCGAAGGCGACGGCGGTCTCCCTGCCTCCCGGGCCATGATTGACATGGAGGCCACCGAGATCCCCATCCATCTTCATGCTCTCCTCGCTGGCCTGGTCCCCCCTTTCTCTGATTTCTTCAATGCCATAATTTTGCATTACCAGATCCAGGCACTGCATCTGGACCCCCGGTCTATCATCCTCCTTGCTACCTTCGCCTTCCTGTGCGAGGCCATGGTGGGCATTGCTCCATCCATCGCCTTGTTCCACCATTTCTTCTCAGGATGCGAGGCATTCCAGGCCGTGGCGGTGCCAGCTGGCTCAGGCATCGACTTCATGCTCTGCACAGATGTGAGGGGATTCTGGAAGCAGTGGGTGTATGTGGACGCCGGCATGCTCAGCCCCCTGCTCCTGCTCCCGCGAGTGCCGGCGGAAACGAGCTCCGGCTGGGGGCACGTGTGATACGTCCATTTTGCATCATGCTTTCTTACTATTATTTATAATGTTTTTATCCATAATAATGCTTTTTGGAGTAATTCTAATGCCTTTTCTCTCATAATTTGCAAGGTACGCAGAAAGAGGGAGAATTCCGCGAGCTGGAAATCTGGACCTGGAAAAGCTACGCCAGGCTACCTATTCTGCACAACTCCAAGCAAGCTGAAACTTCACGGAGATTTTTTATGGAATATTTAAGAACTATTCGAGCAAATAACTACTAGAGGGGGCCCACCAAGTGGGCACAACCCACCTGGTGGGTTGTGCTCACCCAGGCCCACCTCTGGTGCCCATCTTCTGGTATATAGGTCATTTTGACCTAGAAAAAATAATGAGAGGACATTCGGGACGGAGCACCACTGTCTCGAGGCGAAACTTGGGCAGGAGCACTTTTGCCCTCCGACAGAGCGATTCCGCCAGGGGAACTTCCCTCCCGGAGGGGGAAATCATCGTCATCATCATCACCAACAACTCTCCCATCTTGGGGAGGGCAATCTCCATCAACATCTTCAACAGCACCATCTCATCTCAAACCCTAGTTCATCTCTTGTGTTCAATCTTGTTACCGGAACTATAGATTCGTGCTTGTGGGTGACTAGTAGTGTTGATTACATCTTGTAGTTGATTACTATATGGTTTATTTGGCGGAAGATTATATGTTCAGATCCATTATGCTATTTAATACCCCTATGATCTTGAGCAAGTTTATCATTTGTGAGTAATTACTTTTGTTCTTGAGGTCACGGGAGAAATCATGTTGCAAGTAATCATGTGAATTTGATATGTGCTCGATATTTTCATAGTATGTATGTTGTTATTCCCTTAGTGGTGTCATGTGAACGTCGACTACATGACACTTCACCATATTTGGGCCTAAGGAATGCATTGTGGAGTAGCAATTAGATGATGGGTTGCGGGAGTGACAGAAGCTTAAACCCTATATTCTTAATACTTTTCTCATAGTTGCGGATGCTTGCGGGAGGGTTAATCATAAGTAGGTGGTTTTTTCAAGTAAGAACAGCACCTAAGCACCGGTCCACCCACATATCAATTTATCAAAGTAGCGAACACGAATTAAACCAACATGATGAAAGTGACTAGATGAAATTCCCGTGTACCCTCAAGAACGCTTTGCTTATCATAAGAGACCGTCTTGGCCTCTCCTTTGCCTCAAAAGGATTGGGCTACCTTGCTGCACTTTTGTTATTATTATCGTTACTTGCTCGTTACAAATTATCTGGCTATCAAACTACTCCGCTACTAACAATTTCAGCACTTGCAGACATTACCTCACTGAAAACTACTCGTCATTTCCTTCTGCTCCTCGTTGGGTTCGACACACTTACTTATCGAAAAGAGCTACAATTGATCCCCTACACTTGTGGGTCATCAACATGAAGCTCATCGACCATCGGCTCGCCCGCGTCTGGTCCAAGCTGGGCAAGTTGAAGAAGGTCGGGGTGACGGAGCTGATGGTGGTGAGGAAGTTCGTCCGGCGGCGCATCACCCCGCTCCAGCGTCATTCTCGCCTAATGTGGACCTTCACTGGCCCCAAGGACCCCATAAGGCTCCAGGTGCCTTAGCTCCACTCCAAGACGTTGTGCGCGATGCTCGGGCTCTTGACGGGCGACCGAGCGCCTGCCGCACTTCCGGAGGATGGCTGGCTCTTGTGGCTTTGCTCGAACAAAGAGGACTTCGTGAAGAAGATGCCCCTCTTTTCACGAGTGGGGCCTATGCCCGGGGGGGCCTTGAAGGGCCTCGCGAGAATCCTATCTTTGTGACTCCGTGCTTGTCGAACCCATGGCGCGCGCCCCGGATGTGGATGCAGGGGGCGAATGCCGCCGGGTACTCCTGGGGCGACCGCTGGGGAGCGGACGTCGTCAGGTGCTTCCGAGGTAGCTGCTCCTGAAGTCCCAGCGAGCGCTCCCAAAGAGGCCACTGGAGAGCTGGTGCGGCCCGATGCTCCTAAGGCGGCCGCCCCCGAAGCTCTGGCAAGCGCTCCCGAGGTGGCGGTCGGCGAGCAGGTGCGGCCCGGGGCTCCTGAGGCTGCTGCCCCCGAAGCTTCGGCAAGTGCTCCCGAGGTGGCGGTACACGACCCAGGCGCCAAGGGCCACGCTCTGACCCTTGGCTCGCTTCGTCTGAACCTCGGAGCACTCCACGAGAGGAAAGGGCTCGAGAGCTGCGGTGGTGACGCCTACTGTTGGTGTCAAAACCGGCGGATCTCGGGTAGGGGGTCCCGAACTATGCGTCTAGGATTGATGGTAACAGGAGACGGGGGACACGATGTTTACCAGGTTCGGGCCCTCTCTATGGAGGTAATACCCTACTTCCTGCTTGATTGATCTTGATGAGTATGAGTGTTACAAGAGTTGATCTACCACGAGATCGTAATGGCTAAACCCTAGAAGTCTAGCCTATGAGTATATGGTAATGAATCTGTCCTATCCGGACTATGCTCTCCGGTTTATATAGACATCGGAGAGATCTAGGGTTACATGAGGTCGGTTACATAAGAGGGAATCTTCATAGTCGGTTGCCTAGCTTGCCTTCCACGCCAAGGAGAGTCCAATCCGGACACGGGTGTAGTCTCCGGTCTTCGTGTCTTCATAGCCCATCAGTCCGGCCCATGGATAACAGGTCGGACGCCCGAGGACCCCTTAGTCCAGGACTCCCTCAGTAGCCCCTGAACCTGGCTTCAATGACGAGGAGTCCGGCGCGCGGATTGTCTTCGGCATTGCATGGCGGGTTCCCCTTCTCCCGAACTCCAAGATAGTCTTTGGATGTAGTTAATGTATCGGGACCGGTGTATGTAATTGCAGAAAATACAATACTCCACGAGTCCAATCTGCTGACACCTGTTTATGACATTGTATCACGCCTGCCCGGTTATTATTTCCAACCGTTGGCTAGCCCGTCGCCCCACGTCTCGGGGAGCGGTTTTATTGGAACGTCTTGTCAAAGCAGAGATTGTGTCCCCTTATTCACGGGATTTTCAATAATGCAGGTGTGGGTAACCCAACCGTCCCCAGGATATAACTCTTTGAGGATAGGTAAGTTTCGAGACCCAGGAGGGGACGCTCGATATTCTGGGCCTTTATATAGGAACCCAAACTTGTCTTTCTCTTCCGCGCTTGCTTCTTCCTCAACCCCAACCACTTCGAGTTCTATCCCTCGAGTTTCAATCACTACCAGCCCCAATCATGTCCGGGCCCAGCCATTCAGGCCGGTGGGTGGCCTCTTCTGTCACAGAGGAGGATATCGCGAAGCTCCACGTAGTGAGGTACCTGACCCCAGAAATCCATCATCGGCTTCCTGCCAAGGGGCAGATTATTCCCACCCCCAAATCCGGCGAGAGGGTAGTATTTGTGTCCCACTTCCTTCATGGGCTAGGGTTCGCGCTAAGCCCCCTTGTTCGGGGGCTCATGTTCTACTATGGGCTAGATTTTCACGATCCGGCCCCGGACGCCATTCTTCTCACCTCGTCATTCATCGTCACGTGTGAGGCCTTCCTTCGGACTCCGCCGCACTTCGGTTTGTGGCTCAAGACTTTTCATGTGAGACTGCGGGTGACAGTGGAGGAGCAGGCAGAATGCGGAGCGTTGCAATAAGCAAGCTTGCCAGCACGGTTTGGTTTGAAGGATCTTTCGCCGAGTCTTCTGAATTATGGCAGCAGGGGTGGTTTTATGTCAACGAGCCACGGGGCTCCAAGTGGGTGGCTCCCCCTGCTTTCCGACCCGGCCCTCCGATTCAACTCATTTCATGGATCAACAAGGGATTGAACTGGGGATCCGTTAATGAGGTGCAGACTCTGCAAAGTCGCATCCGAAGCCTTACCGAGAGAGGCCTCGAGCTTGTGAACGTTGTTCAAGTAATGCTAGTCCGCCGGATCTTGCCGTGTCAGCGGTGGCCTATCCGTATGTGGGAGTTTAATCCAGAAGGGCGGCAGACTCTTCAGCACTTCTTCGGCACTACGCACGAAGGAATGTGGAAATTATATTTCGGGGAGCGAGAGCAATGGCCGGACACCACCGAAGATGTTGGCCTTGACTGCAATCATCCGGACACTCCGGTAAGTATTCAATCTCCGAACACCTTTCATTCAAGCATCTCTTGGCAAGATAATGAACGACCCGTCCTTATACAGGACTGGATAAAGAAAGTGGTGTTGATCTGGTGTCCGGCGCCCCTTCCCGAAGACCCCGCGTCCGCCCTGCTGACGCGGATGTTAACTCCGACACCGTACCAGGTGTCTGCAGAGGGGGTGAGAGCGGGGAGCCCAAAGGAGATACCCGCCCTGAGGACGATTCAGACGCTGTGTTCGGGGAAACCGAAACCCTTTTGCCCAGGGGCAAAGGTGTAGAGGGGGCCTTCAATAGCAAGAAGAGGGCCGCTTCTGGAGGTCAGGAGGGGAAACCTTCCAAGAAAGGGAGAACGCCATCGGCGGGCAGCTTGGGTCAGGCAAGCGATGTCGATGTAGAGCTTGATGATGAGGACAAACCTCCGGCCAGACCGTAAGTGACATAGGGTACTTTAACCATACCTCATTCCTTTCTTATTACTGAAGTAATCCTCCAACATATGTACGTCCTCGCAGGTTAACGCCTGGTGTTTCTCAATCGTCCTCCTCCTCGGGAGACCTTCTTCCGGAGATGATGGAGAGTGACATGCCTTCTCCGACCTCCTCGCCTAACAGGGCGGATGATCTCGAGGTGTCGTCCCGGAGGGTTCCTCCCAACCGGCAAGCAGCGTGGGAAACGAGGAAGGAGCTACCCAAAGGTGGTGCCTCCGTCACTCATGGTTCGGGGATCAAGAATGATGACCCCAAACTGTCCGGTTTACAGCCGGAGACAATGCTGGAGGCGGGTAAGCGGATTCCTTCAAAGGAATGTCGTGCTCCGGCAGCGGTGTCCGAAGACCCAGGAGTGCCGGAGATGCTGATGGACATGCTGCGACGAGCGCCCGTTTCAGAGGAGCACCGTGCCTTAATTGTTACGGTGGTCGAAAAATTTGTATCCGCGAAGAGTGGGTTGAACGAGGCTTTTACGAGCCTTCTGAGAGGTTTTGAGGTTTGTGATGTAATGTTTCCAATTGAATAATATTGACAGAATGCACCTGTTGTGTATGCAGTAGCCCCTGAGACTCGGATTGCCTTCCAAAGGAAGTGATCGGAGGATCGAAAACATATTTTTCGGGTACTAACCTTGGTTTAATTTTGAATGCAGGCTGTCTACCCTCCTGCCACTGCCCGAAATTCGGAGGTAACCGAGCTGCAGCGAAAGCTGGATATTGCGGAGGATGACATTGCTTTGATCAACAGGCATCTTAACGACTTGCAAGGTATATATTTCGAGCATTCCTTACACCAATATCCTTGTAATGTAAGCCTGACTCTGAAGAGAGTTTGATATGAAATGTGCATCAATGCAGATGGTGATGCCGCCGTGGAAGCCCTTCGGGCAGAGCTAGCCCGGGCCAAGGAGCAGGCCCGGTTTAGTAATGTGGCTGCCGAAAAGGCATCGGTTGAATTGGAGGCCGAACAAGCCACGCGGCGCCAGGACAAGGAGGCAATCTTCACCATGGTGCGCGAGTTAGAGAATGCGGCTGGCCGCTGTAAACTTCTTGAGAAGGAAAATGAAGCCAAAACGACTGAACTTGACAAGGCCTTACGAGAGGCGAGGGAAGCGCGGTCTGAATCCAGAGCAGCCCGTGAGGAGATCCGGCAAGCTGGGGAGATTGTGGCTGGCAAGCCCTTTTTGCTACAGGCTAAGTTTGGCGACCCGAACTATGCTCAGCTTAACCAAGTATGGGGTTCTCCGGACATTTATTTAGACTTCCCGAAGAGTTCTTCCGATGCGGCGCAGTTTTATCAGGCGCAAGAGGGGTATGCAACGGAGAAGCTTTTCTGGTCGCAATTCGGCGCGTCGAAGCGCCCTCTGTTGCTGAATGACCAGATGTCCCAGTGGGCCGAGCTGCATAGGATATCCGGCGCTGCCATGAAGAACGTCTTAGTCCGTTTGTGTCCGACTGAACCTATTTCGAGTAGTTACTTCGGCCTGGTGCAGCGGCTTGCTGATGCGGTGCCGCGTATCGACGCTGTGAAGCGGTCGGCGTGCATTGAAGGTGCACGGATGGCTTTCGCCCGAGTTAAGACATTCTGGGGGAAGATGAAGGCCATCGATGTTGCGACGAAGAGTCCACCCAAAGGCAAGGACCATCCGGAACCGGAGCATCATTTTGGAGACGTCCTAGAGGCCGCCCGCTTGATAGAGGGTCAATGCTCGAAAGACATAATATTCGAGTGATGTGTACAAGGGTTGTAACAGACAACTTTATAGTTAATCTATTGTTTTGCTCGAAAGCTTGTATTCCTCCTGTGTGACCGTTTTAATGTAATTTGAAAGTTTTCCAGTCGTCGGCTTCAGCCCCCTCGTAGGAAATACGGGGGTGTTCGGAAAAGCATTGAATCACTCTTTATCCAACGTCTTGGTCCATAAAGGAGGTGATAATGCGGCAAACCAGGCAATCGGACTACAGGGCATTAACACTTTCACTTAGCCATAGGAGTTTTATGGTGGGGCTACGACATAGCCCCTGGTATGTATGCGGCATATTATAATATATTGCCTTACATGTTTTGATCTGAAAAAGATCCTTCGTTTAACACGGAGAATCGCTAAGGATTCGAATAAGTCGTCAAGTGGTTGACCAGCTCTCGCCGCAGCATGACAGTCAGTTTTCGGCTTTCTCTACTGAGGTGCTCATCCGGTCAAAGCCAGGGCACAATCGCAGTAGTTCTCCCTTTACTACCCTAGCCGATAGAGCGGAACGTAGGGTAGCAAGCACAGGAGCCGGGCAACCCAACTATTGACCAAACACAATGATTCGGAGCTGATGCATATAAGGCCAAACTTGCGACGCCGAAGTATGCTATAAAGCTGTTCGGACTTTGATTGGCGACTCGTTTGCTCCCATACTGAGCCCCTGGCAAGTTATGCCGAGGTGCGTTTTGCATTACAGTCGTTACGGCCGCACTCATTGTAGGAAGAGCATAGAAGATTAGTTCGGATATAGTTTACTGAGAGCAGAGCAATAAGCCAACGATGAATCCATATAAAAAAGGAAAAATCCACAACCCCGCTATTTGACATGCTCAGGGTCAGGAACGGAGGGAAAAAGGCATAGTACAGGCTCAGAATAAAGAGTGCGGTCTACAAAAAGCTGTTTTGGACCTCCTGTCGCACGTCTGCGCCGCCCATCCTCTGGGAGGGGAGTCCTTAACTGAAGTAACCCCTTAGGTGAGTGTGCGGATCCGAACTCCGACAGAGTCTGTTGTATATGCAGTCATGTTGGTCACCTGTTTATAATAAAGAAAAGTAAAGAAAATGGATAAAAAACGTTACGGAAATGCTTGCAGGGTTGTCCGTATTATGCTTCCGCCGATGCCCATGGTATCTTGAGCGCGTAGTGATGTGCGCGTGGTGTAAATCCTGCCATCATAGTGGGTGGGTGGAGGAAGCCGAACTGCTATTTCCACTCCGGTAGTGGTCGAACGTCGGAGGGAAATTGCTTCTGGCCCCTGGTGTTCGGCTGGCGAGCCTTGCCGTCGTCTTTATCGCTTGGTGGCCTTCTCCCCTTGTATTCGGCATTAAGCTTGCCTGCCTGCTTGAAGACCCAACAGTTTCTGTTGGTATGATTAGCTGGCTTATCAGGGTGGCCGTGAATCTGACAAGGTCGGTCCAATATCCTGTCAAGGGCGGATGGTCCGTCCTGTTTGGCCTTAAATGGCTTCTTCCGTTGACCGGGTTTCGGATTGTGAAATCCGGCGTTGACCGCCGTGTCACACAATCTTTCGTTATTGTTGTGACTGTTATACTCGTTCAGTCGTGGCTTGCCGTTGCCGTCTCGGATTTCGGAAGTTCCCGGGTCGCTGGCGTTGTTGCTTTTGCGAGCGAGCCAGTTGTCTTCTCCCGCACAAAAGCGAGTCATTAGAGCGGTAAGGGCTGTCATGGATTTAGGTCCTTCCTGGCCGAGGTGACGTGCTAGCCATTCATCCCGGATGCTATGTTTGAAGGCCGCGAGGGCTTCTGCGTCCGGATAGTCGATGATTTGGTTCTTTTTGACTAGGAACCTAGTCCAGAGTTCCCTTGCTGACTCGCCGGGCTGTTGGACAATATGACTTAAGTCATCGGCATCTGGTGGCTGGACATATGTTCCTTGGAAGTTGTCACGAAAGGCATCTTCCAAATCTTCCCAGCTGCCAATAGAATTTTCTGGCAGAGTGTTTAGCCAGTACCGTGCTGGCCCCTTAAGCTTGAGTGGCAGGTATTTAATGGCATGAAGGTCGTCTCCGCGAGCCAAGTGGATATGGAGGAGGAAGTCCTCAATCCATACTGCGGGATCTGTTGTTCCATCGTATGATTCGATGTTGATGGGTTTAAACCCGTCTGGAAATTCATGCTCCATTACCTCATTGGTGAAGCAAAGAGGGTGTGCGGCTCCTCTATGTTGGGCCACACTGTGAAGCACCTCCGGCGGATTCCGCTTACGGTTTTCGGACCGAGCGTGCTCGGGTCTGTTGTGTCCGAATAGATAACCGTTATTGCTGGCCGGGGCATGTCTCCGTGATCTGTGTGTCGATTTCCTGTGTCCTGTTCTACCCTCCGGGTCTTGTTGGATGTCGCGAGTGTTCCCACAAGCTTCTTTATTCTTGCTTGGACGGGCGGATGGGTTGGTATGGTGTTCTGCTGGGGCTGCTGCTTTGCCCGGACCGAACTGTGGTCGGCCTACCGGCTTATTCGATGGTGGTGTGGGCTCCAAAGCCTTTCCATCGTATTGAGGGAGCCACCTACTATTGTGGTGGCTTTTGTCTGGGACGCTAAGGCCGTATTCTTCAGCGGCCAGGACCTCGATCCATCTATCGTTGAGCAAATCTTGGCTCACTTGAAGCTGCAGCTGCTTCCTCCTTAGGCTCCTTGCAGTGGCTATGAGCCGGCGTTTAAAGCGCTCCTGTTCTAAAGGTTCCTCAGGCACGATGAATTCCTCATTGCCGAGGCTCTCTTCTTCCTCGGAGAGTGGAAGATAATTACTATCCTCCGAGTTTCCGTATGTGGCCTGTTCATCAGGGCTATCCTGCCCGCTTTCCTGGTCCTCCTGTTCGGATCCTGTCTCAACAGGGTCTTCGTTGTCCGGAGTATTATCACCTCCGATGCTAGTATTGTTTTCTCTTGAGTGACGTGACTAAGAGTGGCGCCGGGGGCGCCGGTGTTCGGACTGTGTACCAGGAGGCTTATCCTCGACTGGATCCTCCTTGTCATCGTCGAGATCGTCGTTGAGTGTGTCTACCATACACACGTCATACCAGGAAGTGGTCGCCCCGCGTCTAGCGGATAGTAAGCTCTGGCTTTGCCCCTCACCGTCATCCAGACCGTCGATGTCTTCGGAGCAGGGGTCAGGAGTGTTGGTTGGGTCTTCGACGGTGGCTATGAAGTGGGTGGCGGGTGGGAAGCAAAATTCTCCATCATCCGCCGTAAGGTCGAACCGAACATAGTTCGGCGACGAGCCGTCTGCCAGGGATAGGTTTTTTAGTGAGTTTAGTAGGTCGCCCATGGGCGAGTGTTGGAAGATATCTGCGGCGCTGAACTTGAAGATCGATAGCCGATTTAGTTCGGTATCCGCGGGCTCGCAGGGTTCGGAACTCGATACCGGAGACAAGTCCGGAGTTCCGTTGATGCAAGTATCATACGAAGTGGAATCTGTATGCGGCTCCAACGCCGCCGAATCTGTAGCCCCCGTGATGGGGTTGAGTTTCCCATCTTTGGACGACTTGATCCGCTGCGGATCTAAGGCCAGAGTTGTTACAGGAGCTATCTCCTGGATGCGTACCGATGACAGGTTTAAGCCATGTTCACCGGGGCGAAGGGGAGCGGTTGCCGCGGTCTCGAATCCGTCGAAGATCAAGTCTCCACGGATGTCCGCGACGTAGTTCAGGCTTCCGAATCTGACCTGATGGCCAGGGGCATAGCTATCGATCTGCTCCAGATGGCCGAGCGAGTTGGCCCGCAGTACGAAGCCGCCGAATACAAAGATCTGTTCGGGGAGGAAAGTTTCTCCCTGGACCACATCATTACTGACGATTGAAGGGGCCATCAAACCTTTCGTCGACGGCACAGTGGAACTCTCAATAAAAGCACCAATGTCTGTGTCAAAACCGGCGGATCTCGGGTATGGGGTCCCGAACTGTGCGTCTAGGATCGATGGTAACAGGAGACGGGGGACACGATGTTTACCCAGGTTCGGGCCCTCTCTATGGAGGTAATACCCTACTTCCTGCTTGATTGATCTTGATGAATATGAGTGTTACAAGAGTTGATCTACCATGAGATCGTTATGGCTAAACCCTAGAAGTCTAGCCTATGAGTATATGGTAATGAATCTGTCCTATCCGGACTATGCTCTCTGGTTTATATAGACACCGGAGAGATCTAGGGTTACATGAGGTCGGTTACATAAGAGGGAATCTTCATAGTTGGTCGACTAGCTTGCCTTCCACGCCAAGGAGAGTCCAATCCGGACACGGGTGTAGTCTCCGGTCTTCGTGTCTTCATAGCCCATCAGTCCGGCCCATGGATAACAGGCCGGACGCTCGAGGACCCCTTAGTCCAAGACTCCCTCACCTACCGGCCCCTGAAATAGAGAAAGTACATCGCCATAGATGAGTAAGTGACTTATATTTATGGTTCTCCACATGTCGTATCCTTCCTAACCCTAGCTCCTATGGATCCCTCCGGCTGCGGCGGGGAAACCTCCTGGGAAGCGACCTTCGGAGGTCCATGGTCCGCTCATGATTCCGAGCCTTCTGCGCCAAACACCTACGTGAGGCACGGGGACAGTCCGCGAGGCGGATGCGCCGCTGAGAGGCCGTGAGCCTGTGCTCCTAGCATCCTTCCCTTGTGGACAGTCCTGGGGCATAGGAGGCATGCCGAGGGCCCATCCATTGGTCATCGTCGGTGGCTAGGCAACACCACCGTCGGCTTCATCTTTGAGCGACGAAGCCGTGCCGCCCAGCACCTTCGCCGAGCCCCGGGGAGCGGCCCAGGAAAAGTCAGCCACCAGCCCCCTGCCAGAGACGGATGAGCCACTCCGGGCCTCTTCGGCAGCCCCCGGCGCGGAGGACGGGCTTGGCCGCGCACTGGAGCTTGCGTGCGGCTGCAGCGCCATCCATGATGACCTTTCCCAGGAGGCGATGAGGGCGCTGAGTAGGCTCAGAGGAGAGCTTGTCTATGTCGATGCCCACCTCGAGATGGAGGGCCTCCGCCTGGCATGCGAGTGGCACCAATTGAAGTTCGCCATCAACCTTGGGCATCTTCAGCACGAGCGTGCTCGCACGAGCACCGTGGTATCCCTCGCAGCTTCTCGTGAGGCTTGCGCCCATGCTCAGGAGGAAGCCAGGGCCGCCGACTGCCGTAGTGAGGCAGCCGCGGAGCGGGAGCGGGAGTTTCGAGCCTCGAACACCGCCCTTGAGTGGCAGATCCAGGCACGCAGGGCCACCCTGGTGGCACCGTCGAGAGAGGGGCCCTCCAATGAGAAGGAGGTCCAGGCACGCGAAGAGGCGCTGGCGCTTGAGGTCTTGGAGCAGAGCCTAGATCTCGAGCGACTGGAGGTGAGGGAGCGTTAGGCGGCCGCGGCTGAGGACGCCGTTGCCACTGGCGAGGCCAGGATCCAGCAGGAGGTTGACCAAAGGGTGGCGGAGATTCCCGCGGCTCTCGCCGACGAGCACCGCCAGAAGTTGGAATTCCAGGAGGCCCGCTTCAAACTGCAGCAGGCCGAGCTTGAGGGCAGGACCGCGCCCTTAGGACGAAGCTGGACGCGGCAGAGCAGTGCGAGAGGGCTGCCAAGGAGGCTCAGGCCTCCGCTCAAGCCGACTTGGCCTCTGCTCGCGCCGACCTGTCCTTAGTTCAGCAGCAGGCGTTATGCCCCTCGCAGAGAAGACCACGAATGAAGCATGCCACCACAGAACGATGCAGGGAGAACGCGCCTCGATGTTCAAGGACCTTAGGGTCAGGGCCAACCATGCCTTGGACACCATCTGCGAGGAGAGCATCCCCCACCCACACGAGGATGACGATGCCAGCCACCTCCGCTTCTTCACCCAGAACGTGACCCATCTGGAGGACCGGGCCGCGAGGGCTCGCCAGCTCGTCGAAGAGAGAAGCCGGGTCTTCTCGGGCGTGCGTTCTCACGCGTCTTCAATCACCTCCTCAACCTTGACCCCCACTTTGACTTCGACGTTGTGAAAGCCCCTGTGCCCGGGGTCATCCAGGACAATCTGGCGGGCTGGGTGGACGACCTGGTGGTGGAGTTCGCTCCTGAGGACGACATGGTCGTGCTTGCGTCTGAAGGAGGCGGTGTGGATGATGACGATGAAGACAACGCCAGTGGCGGCGTGGGTGGTGCAGATGGCGACGATGAGGACGATGCCGATGGCAGCGCATTCGTCTAGGCCTGCATTTCCCTCCTGCTCTGACCTGTATGCAAAGAACTTCCGGATACGGCCCTGCGAGGCGTGAAAGCATTTCAGAAACTGGAATATTCTAAATTGGAACATTAGAGGTATGAATTCTGAGGACAAATGCCTGGCTTTAAGACAGAAGATTGATGAGAGTGATTGTAATATAGTGTGCCTTCAAGAAATCAAAAGAGAGACCTTTGACACAGCCTACTTAAAAAAATTCTTCCCCTCTAGAATTAATAATTTTGCCTTCCTCCCCTCTGTTGGAGCTTCTGGGGGGCTCCTGCTGGCCTGGAATGGCTCTCACTTCTCAGGAGAAATCACTGCACAAAACAGGTTTTCACTTTCCATGCAGTTCACCAGTTTGATTTCCAATCAGTCTTGGATTCTTTCAAATATCTATGGTCCATGTGACCCACAAGACAAAATGGAGTTTATTAACTGGTTTTTAAATATTCACATGCCTGATGATGTTGATTGGATCTTAATGCGAGATTTCAACCTTATGAGGGCACCATCAGATAGGAACAGACCTGGGGGAGATGTCAATGATATGCTTATGTTCAACGAGGCAATTAGTAACCAAGGTTTAGTTGAATTACCTTTGCATGGTAGAAAGTTCAGCTGGAGTAACATGCAGCATAATCCTTTGTTGGTCAAACTTGACTGGTTTTTCACTTCTGCTTCCTGGATGACTTCTTTCCCTAACACAATTGTGCTACCACTTGCAAAACCTATATCTGATCACTTGCCCTGTGTAATAAAAATTGGTACTTCTATCCCAAAGGCAAGAGTATTCAGGTTTGAGAACTATTGGCTGCATCATTCTGATTTCAAACAGGTTGTTGCTTCTGCTTGGAGTATCCCAGTGGGAAACCTTGATTCTGTTAAGTCTTTAAATGCTAAGTTCAAGATTTTAAGAAGAGCTTTGAAGCTGTGGGCTAAATCTCTGTCCTGTCTGAAAACTGCAATTGCAAAGTTAAATGAGATCATCTTCATGTGGGATTTCTTTGAGGAACTTAGAGAGCTGGATATTCATGAATGGAACTACAGGGCTATGCTTAAAGAACAACTGCTTATATTGCTGAGGAATCAAAAGATATATTGGAAGCAGAGAGGAAAAATCAAGGGGGTGAAGTTTGGAGATGAAAACACAAAATTCTTTCACACAAAAGCTTCCATCAATTACAGGCATAATCATATTGCTATTCTTCACAATGAGGACCAAGTGGAGATCTCAGATCATGCTGGCAATGCTGCAATTCTCTTGGATGCTTACAAAAAAAGAATGGGCACATCCCAAAAAACCACAATGCACTTTGATCTGGTTTCTTTGTATGGGCAGAGACAACATTCAGATATTTTTGCTAATCTGGAACTGCCTTTTACTGAAGAAGAAATTGAAGCTGTTGTTAATGATCTCCCAAATGACAAGTCTCCTGGCCCTGATGGTTTTAACAATGAATTCCTCAAGTCATGTTGGGATATTATTAAAGAAGATGTGCTCAAATTCATTTATGATTTTCATGCAGGGCACATCTCCCTTGAGAGTTTGAACACTTCATTCATAACACTCATTCCAAAGGGGAGTACTCCATTGACAGCAAATGATTTTAGGCCTATCTCTTTACTGAATAGCTGTCTGAAAATTGTTACTAAGCTGCTGGCAAATAGATTGCAAAAGGTGATTCTGAAATTGGTCCACATCAACCAATATGGTTTCCTTAAAGAAAGATCTATTCATGACTGTTTGGGGTGGGCTTATGAATATTTACACCAATGTCATAAGTCAAAGGAGGAAATCATTGTTCTGAAATTGGATTTTGAAAAGGCTTTTGACACCATTGAACATCAGGCTATGTTGGATATTTTAAAAGCAAAGGGCTTTGGGGACAGATGGCTTACATGGATCAAATTATTGTTTACTTCTGCATCCTCTGCTATATTACTAAATGGTGTTCCTGGAAAAAAAAATATTGCCTTAGAGGTGTAAGGCAGGGGGACCCTCTGTCCCCTCTTCTCTTTGTGCTTGCTGCTGATCTACTTCAGACAATTCTCAACAAGGCAATGCACCTGGGTTTGGTAACTTCTCCCTTGCAAGTGGAGTCATGCCCTGATTTTCCAATTGTCCAGTATGCTGATGACACCTTGGTTATTCTGCAAGCAGATGCAAAGCAATTACATTGCCTCAAAGCCCTTCTCAATACTTTTGTTGATGCCACAGGCCTTAAGTTAACTACAATAAATCAAGTATGATTCTAATAAATGTGCCAGAAGAGAAGATGGAGATTTTGATAAATACTTTTCATTGCAAGAAGGAATCTTTTCCAATCAAGTATTTGGGAGCACCCCTAGGCCTTCATAAGCCTACTGTTGAGCAATGTTTTCCTCTTGTCACAAGACTGCAGAAGAAGATTGTGGGATTGTCAACATTTATGACTTTGGCTGGGAGATCGTTGCTAGTGAAATCTGTCCTCAACTCATTGTTGATCTATCTCATGGGATGCCTTGATGTGCCTGTCACCATCAAAACCCAAGCCATAAAATACTTGAGACATTGTCTTTGGAGAGGCCCTGATTTGGAAGACCATAGACCTGCCATGGTGGCATGGAGTACTGTGTGTAGACCTAAAAATCAAGGTGGCTTAGGAGTGATTGATATTTTTGTTCAGAATAAAGCGTTGCTTCTCAAGAACCTACATAAGTTCTACAACAGACACAATATTCCCTAGGTCAATTTGATTTGGGAATCCTACTACAGCAATGATTCTCTCCCTGGTAATAGCTGGATGGGATCTTTTTGGTGGAAGGCAAACCTTAAGCTGATTGATAACTATAAGTCCTTGGCCAGATGCAACATAGGTGATGGAAAGAGTGCTTATTTTTGGACTGATCTTTGGCACTGACATTGCTTGCAAGACATGTTCCCCCACTTATTCTCGTTTGTGAAAAACAAGGATGCTACTGTTCACACCATTCTCCAAACTGAGTACTTAGAGGACCTATTTCATCTACCACTGACTGTGCAAGCTTTCCAGGAATTTGAGGCTATGGAGGACATATGCATTGCTTTAAGGGCCTCTGATACTTTGGATTGCACTGACACCTGGAGTTACATATGGGGCACTGAGCAATTCTCTGTGGCTAAGGCATATAAAGTACTGATGGGAGTTAAAGTTATACCACAGCAGTTCAATTGGATCTGGAGCAGTTCTTGTCAGCCAAAACATAAGGTGTTCTTTTGGAGACTACTTCATGACAGGCTCAATACTAGAAATCTTCTGAGAAGGAAATCTTTTCAGCTGGGCAACTATAATTGTGCTGTCAACAATTGTCCATAGGAAGAGACTCTTCAGCACCTTTTCTGGACTTGCCCTTTTGCTGCACAGTGTTGGGACCTGATCTGCCCTTCAAGACAGGCAAATGTTTCAATCATGGAAGCTTTTCTTGATCTCAAGCAGAAACTTCATGTACCTTTCTTCATGGAGATAGTTATCCTTGCCTCTTGGGCTATTTGGATCTCCATGAACAACATGATTTTCCAAGCAATTCAACCTAGCATTCAAAGGTGGAAAGCCATCTTCATGGAGGAGCTCTCTCTTCTCAGATTCAGAGTTAAAAAGAGCTATGCTGGAGCATACTGTTTTTGGCTGGATAATCTTGTTCTGTAATTCTAGTTCTTAGTTGTTAGTTTTTTCTTTTCTCCTTTTTTTGGCTTCCTCCTTGGCTTATCTCAAGCCTTTTGTACTTTGGTTCCTTTCTGGGACTTTACTTTTTTTAGATTAATAAAAATTGCAGTGGGGTTTTGCCCTACTGTGTATAGTCAAAAAAATATAATGTATGAAACGATGATATGCTTTTGAGATAGGATTTGGAACGTGCCGTCGTGAGCCTAAAGGCTCCTGAGTGGAGTAGTTGTTGCAACTTATCTTTGGTTCCGTAGGTTCTGTGCGGGTCCTGATGTTACGGAAGCACCCCTCTGCCGAGGCGGGCTTTCCGAGGGCCCGCGAGGGTTTAAGCCTCCTGAGGAGCCTGCTGGCCCACCCGAGAGGGCCTCATGAGGAGCCGATTGCCGGATTACGGCAAGGTGTGCGCGCGGTGGTCCAGCGGCGGTTGCCGTCCTGACCCCGAGGGGGCCTTGGCGCGCGCATACCACGCCCAGCCCCCGCTCGCGGGGCGATCACGGGGGGGTAGCAGGCTCAGCCTTGCTCTTATCACAAACCAAAAGGCGAGAAATCACCACGAACCAAGAAAAGTTCCCCCTGTTGATAAACACACGAAACTCCAAATCTCATTCCAAAAGACGGCAAATCGGGTTACAGAAAAGAGGGCAAGAGCAAACAGCCGCGTCCGGCACCTAGCTAGTCTTCTAACCAGCGCGGAGCTAAGTGCTTACATTGGGTGTGGGCATAGTCATTGGGGGACAGTGTCGACGGCCAGCGCGGAGCATGGTGCTTCCACTTGGACGTGGGTGGGAGCCCCCGTGAGGCCCGAGGGCGGCACTCAGGAGACTCCGGGGCGTGTACAGCCCCAACTCATTATTACGTGAGAGTGTCACGAGCGGAGATCTTCACGGCTTCTTGGCGCCTGACGAGGGCTCTGCCCTGCGCCTCCCCCGACCACCGTTGGGGCGTCCAGTAACCAGGACGAGACCAAGGGGCAAGGGGGATGCTGGCGGTGCCCCCGGCGCCCGCAGGTCCTCCGCCGGGGGGAAGGGCTCACCGGTGCCATCCCCGGCAGGGGACCTACCTTCATGCGGCGCGGAGAAGGCCCTGGCACCGGGCTCCCCCCGCGCAGCCCCCAATGCGTCTTGTCCGCCCGCAACGGGCCGTCATCCTAAGGTCCATGGCTGTTGCCATAGCTTGGTTCACCTACGGTCCATGGTTAGCGTAATCGTGCTCGTAAGATATCGGTTGTACCCAGTGACTGTTGTCGTTGAAGACGTCGGTGAATCTCCGGGGCGGCTCACGAAGAGCCTCGGCTCCGTGCGGCCTCGATGCCCAGGCTGGCATGGGGAATGGGCAGGGGCTTCCTCTTGGCGCGTACAATGAGTCCGTCATGGGAGTAGCAGTGGCGCCTGAAGTTGCCACGCTGGAGTCGTTGCCTGGTTGTCCCGCATCGTTGGTCGCCAGGCTCGGCGCCAGGTCAGGACGGCCGTAGGGTGGCGTCTCGGCGCGGTCCTAGGAGGGACCGCCCGAGCTTGCCACACCCGGAGGTAGCGTACCCTGGGTAGGATGAGCGGCGTTGCGGGCCAGGTTGGTGTCGTGGGGTCCTCCGGGTCCCCCGAGGAGGGGCGCGCGAGCGTAGAGAGGGCCAGCACGTGCCCCCGGCACTGCTTGTAACGTAGGCAGGGTGCAGAAAGGTGCCGCGCCCCTGCAAGTGACATCGAGCAGCTCGGCGACCCGCTCCAGCTGGGCATCGTGGCCGCCTTTCGCCAGCCTAAATTGCAGCAGCTCTCGTGCCACGATGAGCGCGGCCCGCGTGTTTGCCTGTTCCCGGCGGGTGTGTAGTGTCGTTGCCGCGGCATAGCTTGAAGATCGCGTGGTGGCGCGGGTGCGGTGCAGCGCGAGAGCGGGCGGTGGCGATCCACGCCGCCTGCGGCCGATGACGCTGGGCGGCGTCCGGGCCGCGTGGAGCGCGGAGTGGAGATCTTCTTGGGCGGATGGTGCTACCCGGGCGTGCTGAGCCACCCAGTGCTCAGCGTGAGCCCGCGTAGCGTCAGCCATGAGGACGGCGGAGCGGTGGCGATGACCGGAGGAAGAGAGGCTCCGACGCACCCCTACCTGGCGTGCCAAATGTCGGATTCTGGGCTTCGCAGACCCTGGATAGATTCGAACTCTGGGGTGCGTGCGAAGAACTCAACCTCCCGAGTCTGCCTACTCGCTGATCCCACGGCCTCGCTCGATGAACTGGAAGGAATGGGACAAGGCAGTTTACCCAGGTTCAGGCCACCTTACGGTGTAAAACCCTACTCCTGCTTTGTGGTGGTTGGCCTCGAGGTGGACTGAGGATGAACTAGTACAGTGGAAGAACAACCTCGGAAGGTGTATTCTTGTGTTGCGTGAGCTGGTGAGCTGAAGAATGATCCGTCCCCTCTACAGTGGTGGCTAGGCCCTATTTATAATGGACTTGGTCCTCTTCTCCCAAAACGGAGGCGGGAAGGGATCCCACAACGGCCGAATTCGAATGGGAGACAACTGGTACATCCTATCCTAACAAAAGGTGGTCTTCACATGCAAAGCCTCTGGTCGTGACGCCGTGGTGGGCTCGGTGATGACCTTCGTCCTACCATCCTGGCGGTTTTGGTCTTGTTGCATGGAAATGGAAACCTTTGGCTGATTCCTCGGGACTCCGCGTCTGCGCTTGCCTCCTTAGCACCAAAGAGGAAACTACTGTACTGCGCCCATTAGCGCACGCCTGGCCTTGGTCGTCCCTGCTCACGTCATCCGAACCTCACGAGGTGAAGGCTTGCATAGAAATCTCCGCTTCTCACGAGCCAGACTGAGGAGGCCGCTCCTTCTGGAGGTCTTAGCGTCGTCCGCCTCATGAGGCTTGGCCCCTCGCGAGGGTCTTGTGTTGTTGATGCTGAAGATGGGTCATACCAGGCCGTCGATGGAGCCACGCCGCGGGCCGCAGGCAGGCAAGTCTGGGTACCCCCGTTACCAGAACACCGACAAGGTCGCCTTCCTCAAAACTCCGGGCATGAACCCTACGACTGTGATAGCGACGCAGGGCTTGCTGGTAGCGTGCGGCATGCGTAGCAACCCAGAGACTGTTCTCCTCGAGTAGCACAGCATCGTCACGCCGGTGCTGTTCTTGCGCTACTTCATCGTAGGCAAGCACTCGAGGTGACCCGTAAATGAGTTCTGTGGGGATAACTGCTTCTGCCCCATAGACTAGGGAGAAGGGAGTCTGCCCGGTAGCTCGATTTGGTGTCGTTCTGATGGACCAAAGAACCACCGACAGCTCGTCGATCCATCGCCTGCCACACTTTTGCAGCTTATCAAACGTCTTTGTCTTGAGTCCTTGCAACACTTCAGTGTTCGCCCTCTCAGCTTGCCCATTTCTCCTTGGATGAGCAACAGAGGCAAATGAGACCCTTGCTTCCGAGGGCATGAACGTATTGCATGAAGGCATGGCTCGTGAATTGGGTGTCATTGTCAGTGTTGATTCGAGCAGGGACCCCAAAGCGGCACACCAATCCTTTCAGGAACTTGATAGCTGACTGAGCAGTCACCTTTCTCACGGGCTCTACTTCCGGCCACTTTGTAAACTTGTCGATCGCAATGAACAAGAATTCAAAGCCCCCAGTAGCACGGGGGAAGGGGCCCAAGATGTCGAGCCCCCATATCAAAAATGGCCATGACAAAGGGATTGTCTGAAGAGCTTGGGCAGGCAGATGGATATTCTTGGAATGGAACTGGCGGGCTTCACATTTGGTGACCAACTCAACTGCATCTTGGAGGGCTGTGGGCCAGTAAAATCCTTATCGCAAGGCTTTTCCAACCAGAACCCTTGATCTGATGTGTGAGCCACACATACCCTTGTGTATCTCTGCCAACAGTTCCTTTCCTTCTTCCCGGCAAATGCACTTCAATTTCACATTGTTGGGCCTCCTTCTGTACAGCGTGTCGTTGACGAACTGATACATACTGGCCCTCTGGGCTACTCTTTCAACTTCTTCTTGCTCTTCGAGAAGTTCTCTAGTTTGGAAGAAATGGACTATGTGTCGCGCCCAAGTTGGAGCTTGAGGCTCGGCAACGAGGACTAGAGGCACCTCCTCATTCATGGGAGCGCATTCCTTGACTGCAGGGACCGGTGGTCTGGCAAGAGGGTGCAGCTCAGCGATCGAAGGGGAGTTGTTCCCGCCAGGCTCTCTGTCGGGAGCCTTGGGAGGTTCTACCGAGAGAGGCTTGACGGGGTCTAGTTTCCTCCTTTTCCTGGCCATTGTTGTCGGGGATACGGAGGGATGAGTCAGATGGAGAACAAAAGTCCCTGGTTCCACATGGAGTTTTTGTGCAGCGCACTTTGATAGATGATCAGCAATGCTGTTTTCCGCACGGGATACATGCTCTGTTTGCAATCCGTCAAAGCGCTCCTCCAACTTTCTCACTTCCTCAACGTATGCCTCCATCAATGGAATTTGCTAATACTTGTTTACTTGTCTCACCACAAGTTGCGAGTCTTCGCGGATGATCAGCTTCTTGATTCCCAGTTCTGTTGCAATCCTTAGCCCGACAAGGAGCCCTTCGTACTCTGTAGTATTGTTGGTAGCCTTCTCCCGGGGAAAATGCATATGGACGACGTACTTAAGGTATTCCCTAGTGGGAGCAACGAGAAGCATGCCAGGCGCTGCACGTTGTAGGGAGAAGGCACCATCGAAATAGATGATCCATTCTTGGGCGCTTCCTTCCCGGGAATAACCATCTCCAATACTTCTTCATCAGGAGTTGGCGTCCACACTGCAATAAACTCTGCAAATGCTCTGCTCTAAATAGTTGATGTGCTCTCAAACTTCAAACCAAAGCTGGATAACTCCAAAGCCCACTCCACTATCCTGTCGGTGGCCTCGGGGTTTTGGAGTATCCGTTGCAAAGGGAAGCGGGTGACAACAGTGATCTCGTGGGCTTGGAAGTAGTTGTGCAGTTTCCTTGAGGCCATAACGAGGCCAAAAATCAACTTTCGCACGCCAGAGTACCTTGACCTAGCCCCCTGCAATAGGGAGCTGACGAAGTACACTGGGCGCTGCACCACTTTCTTCCTTACCGCTACCTTGGGACTGTCTCCGCTGCTTTGCTCTCCTTTGTCTTGAACTGCATCTGACCTTGTCGGGACATGTTCACTTTCCTCTCCTGAGGGGACAATGGCGGTGGCTGCTGCTTCACCCACTTCCCACTGCGCCACCAGGCTGCACTAACCACTTGATTAGTTGCCGCTCAGTATTGCAGCAACGGCTCTTGTGGTTTCGGAGCAACCAGAGTGGGCACACAGGAAAGATAGGCCTTCAAATCTTGTAGCACAGCGTCTACCTCCGGGGTCCACTCCAAAGGTCCTGCCTTCTTCAAGATTTTGAAGAACGGCAAGGCGCGCTTGGCAGACTTAGAAATGAATTTGCTAAGCGCGGCAACACATCCAGTCAAACGTCTCACATCCTTAACTGTCTTGGGTGCTTGAATCTGCTCGATAGCCTTGATCTTGTCGGGGTTGGCTTCTATCCCCCGATGGGACATAAAGAAGCCAAGTAGCTTGCCGGAAGGAACGCCAAACAAACACTTCTCTAGGTTCAGCTTTAAGTTGATCTTGCGCAAATTAGCAAAGGTTTCTTCCAAGTCTTGAATGAGGGTTGACCTGTCCTTGGTCTTGACCACAATATCATCCATGTAAGCTTCAATGTTTTTGTGCAGCTGAGACTCAAAGCCAATCTGTGCTGCCCTTGCAAAAGTGGATCCGGTGCTCTTCAACCCAAAGGGCATCCGTACAAAGCAGTACGTGCCACCTGGGGTTATGAACGCGGTCTTCTCTTCGTCTTCCTTGGACATGAAGATCCGGTGGTATCCAAAGTAGGCATCCAGGCAAACACATCGACATTCGCCCGTAGGAAGGCAACGAGCACGCTTTCCTATTTGTCATCGAGGGTGGCACTGATAGTGAAGGTACCGTCAGCGCCAGCCAGCCCTGCCGGGACCTTTTTCACAGCGGGTGCAGCAGCCTTGGGCCTCTTGCTATTGGAACTCTCCGGCAAGTCATCAACGGGCGTAGCGTACCTCTTTAGCATACTCTAAAGAGGTACGCTTCCCGGATTCCTTGCTGGCATCCTTGTTAGCCTTCTTCTTTCCTTTACTTTCCTTGGCGGGAACAGTGGCTTCAGCGGCCTCTGTCGTGACTGCCTCCTGGTACATCTTATCCACGCAAATGATTGCGTCCTTCTTGTCTGATGGAATAGAAATGATGCCTATCGGCCCTGTCATCTTCAAGGTGTTGTAGGAATAGTGGGATGCCGCCATGAATTTGGCCAGAGCTGCGTGACCAAGGATTCCATTGTACGGCAAGGGGAGGTCGACCACATCAAACACGATCTTCTCAGTCCAGTAATTCAACTCTCCCCCGAATGTCACCGGTAGCGTGATCTTCCCCTTAGGACGACTCCTGTCGGGGGTTGATCCCTTGAAACATACCAGTAACTTTGAGCTCTTCCTCTGCTATCTGAAGTTTGCTGATGACCTTTGGAGAAATCAAATTCAACCCGGCCCCGCCGTCAACCAACATCTTTGTGACTTTGAGGTTGTGGATTGTTGGTGAGATCACCCTACCGCAGTGGTGCGGTCAGGGTGATCCTCTTCATCAAAGATGATGGGCGTTCAGGACCACTTGAGCAGCCTCCGAGAATCTTCCGTTGGCTCCATGGCATTGACTTCACACTCCCACTGTTTAAGTTGGCGATGAGAGGAGTGCAGAGATGCACCCCCGTCAATACACAGGGCGTCAGTGGCTTTCTGGAATTCCTGCTCGTTGGTTTCCTCTTCATCTCCTCCATCACTCTCATCATTGCAATCCTCCTTCTCACGGCCTCTGGCAAGTTTTCCTTGATTCTGAGGAGCTTTGCCGGGGCGGCTTGCTCTGCTGCCTCGGCCTTTCCCGCCAGTGCCACTCTGACCTTTCTCCTTATCACGCTTCTCATACTCAGCTCCCTGCTTCTTGACAAGCTGCTCAACCTGATGACACTCCTGGAGATCGTGGCCCTTGGTCCAATGAATCTTGCAGTACGGCCCATCACCTTTCCCAGCCTTCTCGGCAGCCGCAGCTTCCCGGCAATCAGTGCATGCGGCAACTTCCTTGCCGGGTACCTCAGTCTTGGCCTTCTTGATGGTACTAGGCGTGCCCGATCCTTCAACGGTCATCACTGCCTTATCCTTGAGCCTTTTATTGCGCTTCTTGTTCTTCTTCTGACTGGTGGCCTCGTCATCATCCTCTGAGTCGATGTCAATGCCATCCTCTTCTCCGAGGAGCCACCTCCCCTCCTCTACCCGAGCACACTTACCCACTAGAGTGTAAAGCTCCTTCACAGTCTTGGGAAATTGAACGTACATATTGGAACGTACCCGATGATTGCACACGTTAGACTGGAACACGGCTATCACAGCTGCCGGGTGGATCTCTAGAATATTCCTATGCACACGGCTGAATCTCTGCATGTACTTCTGCAGAGTCTCTCCTTCCTTCTGCGGGAGGAGCGGCAAGTCGCTGGGCCGCCCTGGTTCTTGATGGCCGCCCGTGAAGGCGCCAACGAACTCATGGCATAGGTCAGCCAAGGTCGAAATGGAGTTCTCCGGCAGGTGCATCAGCCAAGACCTCACATTTGGCTTGAGTGCTAAAGGGAAGTAGTTGGCAAACACCTTTTCATCTCTTCCCCCGGCAGCTTGAATAGGTATGGTGTAGCTGCTCAAGAACTCTGCTGGTTTCAGTCTCCCATCATACTTCTCTGGTATATATGGCTTGAACGTGCGAGTGGATGGCCAACGGACTTGCCGCAACTCACGGGTGAAGGCAGGGCACCCAGCCTCGAAAGGTAGGTACCCGCCTTCACCAAATGCGGGCTCGTCGACATCGGGGCCATCACGCATATCGAACTAGCGATGGGTGTCACGGCGTTGCTCGATGGTGACACGCGGGCCTTCCCTTTGCATGTCCTCCAGGACCCGTCGTTGGCCTTGACGCGCTCGAGGGTTGAATGAAGCCATCGAGACGTCGTCGAGTTCTTGATTGCGTAGCTCCCGCGCTGGCTGCCGTGGAGGGGACTGCACCATGGGGTGGCCCCTTCCGCGCGGCCAGCAGCATGGGCCGTTGTCATTGCCTGGGGAGGCCATGGAAGGCCAGCTCACTGCGATCCTCCCACCTCGGTGAAATCAGTCAAGCTCTGAATGGTGGCTCTCCACTCATCCATCTGATCAGCTGCTCTAGGAATCTCAACAGCAGTTGGGCCCACGCCATGGCCTCCGAAGCGGTGCTTGGCATGGATGATGATGAAGATCGTAACGTTGCCCGGCTCTTGACGGTGCCGGTAGTGGCTACACCATGCTCCCGTCGTCGTGAGCCAGTTGCCAGGATGGCGCGCTAACGAGGTGGGGGCGCTTCAGGACCAGCGGCTCCGTTTGGTGCATTGGCTGGGTCAGCTCGCTCTGGGGTGGTGCATGCCCTGCGGTCGCGCCTGCAACAGGAGTGACTGGAGGATTGCGGTTCGCCCCAGAGCGAGTGTCGCCGCTGCAGCTGTGCCCTTTGGCCGGGCGGAGAGGTGCAGACGGAATGATCTCTCCACTTGTACCTCGTGGAGCGTGGCTGCTGGGATGCTATTGGTGTTGTCTTTCTTTGGTGCCTCCTGCTCCCGTTTCGGCCACAGGGGAGGTGGTGACGATGTCGCCTGCATCGACCACATCCCCTACAACATCCACATCCCATGGCGTCCCCGTAGCCCCCGCGGTGCCGGTGGTCACGTGCGGCGGGGCCTTCGAGGATGCCGGCTGGGTGGCGGCACCGGGTTTCTTCTTGGGCGCCATGGATGATGGAGCCGTCGATGAAGAAAACGATGATGAAGATTACGCTCTACGTACGCTTCTCGTGTTCGCGCAAGCGCTTCCCCCTACCTGGCGCGCCAAAGATGTCGTGGGAAACCACAGCCACCTATGGGGCCGTGAGCCCCTTGTGGTTCGGCAGGGGGGTGAGAACATTGCACAAAGAGCGCAAACGTCGCGCAGCACGGCAAAGATCACACGGGCGATTTTACCCAGGTTCGGGCCGCCGCGAGGCGTAAAACCCTACTTCTGCTTTGGTGGATTGTGGTGGAAACGCAGCACTCTAACCCGGCAGGGTTGCCTCAGGGCGAGAGCAGCTACGCGTGTATGAGTGTACAAGGGTCCGAATCCTCTCTATGGTCGCCACGGGCCTCCTTTTATAGATCAAGGGGTCACCACAATGGCAAATCAGTCATTGTGTACTGATTAGATAGCAAACAGTGCTATCATACCTAACTCTGCAGACAGGGCAGAGTGCATTAAATGCGCCGCTTAGTGTCACATCATGGCCTGCCCGGCAAGCCTTGTCGGGCTGTTCGGCCACCTTCTCTCCTCCCTGCATGACACATCTCTGGACGGGTGTCATTTGGAGGTGATTTCCATAGGAAGCGGCTGGCATGTGGCAGAAAACAGCCACTTAGTCACTTGGGGGCTTGACACCGCACCGATCGATGACTTTTGTCGCTGTGAGGTGGAGCGGTGAAACCTTGGCGGGGTAGTTTGCCTTCATAGGGCCCGGCAGGCCTGCCGGGATGGTCTTGAGGCTTGTTTCCGGGGTAACCTTAACCTCGCCAGGCTCGCCTGCCCGACAAGGGAGGTTTTCCCTTAGTGGTGTCTTGCTTCCTTCGGCTTGACTTGGTCTCCTGGATTTGCCCTTTGATTCCTCAAAGAGCTGATCTCTTCTACTTGGTCCTGGTCATGGATACTGTAATCTTGTTCTTAGGCCTGTGCACGGTCTGGGCAACAGACCCAGGGTTTGTTGCACTGACAAAGGTGTTTACAAGAGTCTTGCCGGAAGTAAGCAATTTGAGGAAATTGTACGCAAGCAAGGAAGGCACCGGAACAATCAATGTGTTGGTTTTGAACGAAAGTTCAATGCCAGTGGAGTTGAATGGGAATAAGATCAATACCCCAAGACGAAGTTTGTTCCTCAACAATAGAAGTATGACCCAACTTCCTTCAAGGGAACACAAGCTCAAGATGATCTTCCACCACAAGACCACAAGCTAAAAGGTAAGGACAAGCTTCAAGAAGAAATTGATTCATTTCAAGAAGCTCCTAAGACCATGGTCAAGTGGGTTCCCAAGACTACGTCAAGTTCCACTTGATCAAGTACGACTACAACTCCAAGGATTCCCATCAAGTTGATATGGATCCCAAAGAAGAAGAACTAGAGTGTTCTTGAGGGTGACTCTGCCAACATACTTCACTCATATTCATTTTGGCAAGGACACGTGCAATCAACTTTCATATCTTACACTAGTCCATGGAGTCACAAACCCTCTTATTGGTAAGACAAGGGACAAGGTAACTTAATGCTTTCATGGACATCATCATATGTGTGCTTCACTCTATGTCTATGGATATCCTTGTATGTTTCTTATGGGACTAACCCATGTGGGTAAGTGCAACACTTCAATGGATTGCTCCAAATGATCTACATCAACATTGAGCATCCGCATCTTCAACATCTACATGAAGTCATCATCGACAAAACCCAAGGTTAGTTCATCCCTCTTAGGGGGGATATCACATCTAGGGGGAGCTCTGTTGTAAAAATTGAGCTAAAGCAACTCTAATGGTATGAACACAACAATGCTTTATGTAGAAGTGGTAACCCCACTTGTGCTTAAACGATGAGTATGACCTATGATCAAATGTTCTGATTTGACTCCTAAGCCAATATACTCATATGTAGATGACCTAGTCATCGCCCATAACTTGACAGATGCTAGAGTGTATGTGCATGCTTTGTCACATATTTTATTTGCTATCTTATTGTGTGAGCATGTTGGTTGCGTAATTTTCTCCATTTGAGGACATCCATTTGTAGTTATGATAGTTTGGTTTTTATTTGCCAAATGGATGGACAAGAATGCCTAAGTTCAACCTCTAGCTATGTATGCTTGTTCTCTTCTTAAACTCTATTCATGCTACATCACAAAATTTGAACAAGTCACTTTCGGACCCTCCGAGTGAGGAGCACTCGGAGCCACCGATCCGTCAAGGGCTAACTTCCAAAACCTCTTAGTGAATTTCGGTCAGACTAACTCATTCCTACTCGGTCTCACCAAAATAATTAAGTTCATCCAGGTTTTCACCTCGGTGCCACCGATTATAACGATTCGGTCTCACTGACATGCAGCAACTGCAAGCAGTTTTGCATCTCGGTGCCACCGAGACGTTCCACTTGGCGCCACCGACAACATATGGGTATATATATCATGGACCGAACGTTTGGAAAATCCTTCAAACTCCTTGCTCCCGCACCCCATTGCTGCCCCCCCCTTGGTCTCCGGATCATCATCGTCTTCACCTGTGCACCGTCGTCTCAGGTCTCCGCCGCCATCAACGGACATCGCCGCCGCTATTGCCGCCGTAACGAACCACCGCCAAGTTAGGGTATGGTTCGGCTTGTTGTGCTATTTCTTTACTCCAATTCAATGCACAAAGCAAATGCCTCTACTCTTGCCATGATTGAAAGCTTCTTATCCACGCAAACCATCCTCTAGAATATATTTGATGCAAAATCTTAGGGTTAGGTTTCCGCCGACCGAATTGACGTTTTCGGTCACACCGATTGGCCCTGGCCATTGCACTAAGTACAACTCGGTCTGACCGAAGTGTACTAATCGGTGAGACCGAAAGCACTTTTTGAGTGAAACCCTAGCATCTCAGAGTCACCGAACTGCAACTCGGTCTGACCGAAACTGCATGTTTCGACTCTATTTGTGCTTTGGTGTCACCGAGATTATCAAATAGGTAGCTCTGAAATGCCTTCTACAGAAAACTAAAGTTGAGATTTTGTCTCAATTTTTTGCAAAAAAAACAGCTGTATTTTGTGATGCTCATCTAGTCTACCCACACCCATCTATTCACAGGATCAGTTGTAGAAATGTCAGAGGCCAGTGGCAGCCAGAACAAGTCTGAAGAGCAGGTTAATCTCAGTCAGGGCACTAGTCCCAGTAGTAGCTATGATGATGGGTGTAGGAGCACTCCCAGCGACTTGCCAAAGGAAGCTACTAGACAAATAAAGAAAATAAATTCTGACAGTGAGGATGAGGACTTTGTGATTGAGGAGGAAGTGACCTCCAAGAACAACGTTGTGAAGAAAGAATATGTTGGTGCTACTGCTGCCACCAAGCCAGGCCTTTCCAAAAAGGGTCCTGCAAAGAGGACTCCAATGTCCAAAGCCAGAGCTTCAACTCAAGAGACTATGCAATTTACACTTGAGCCCAGAGAGGAAGAAGAAGCTACTGGTGGGAAGAAGAAGAGGAAGGAAAGGGTCAAGAAAACTATGGCTAGAGTGATTGGTAGAACATCCATGATGAGGGAGCTGCACCTCCTGCCAAGACTCAAAATCTCATGAGTGATGCTATGAAGTTTGTTGCTGCTCCTTCCAAACCCAAGCCCACAGCTCCAGCTCAAGCACCCAAGCCTTCTGTTCCAAAGAGATCAACTAGGAACATCTCAGCTACAGAGAAGAACAAGGCCCCAGTGCCAGAGGTTCAGGAAGATGATGAGCCACTAGTGCTCAGGAAATTGAAGCCCAAGATCCCAGATCATAATGATGATCATCCAGTGGCAGAAAATATGAAGTTGAGAAAGGATCATGGTCTGAGACTAAGGAGACAGACTGGTCCATATGCCACAAGGAGAAGGACTATTGTGGACTATCGTTTTCATACCAGAGAATAGCAGGACTTCTATGAGACTATCTTGTTGGACAAGAAGCCCATAGTCTGTGATATGAAATGGGTTAACTGGGAATACATTGATGACAATGAAGACTATTTTCCCCATGTGCATGAGAGCTTCAGACTGAATGGAATTGACAAATTTGTTGGACAAAAGCTGACAAAATGGAACGATGAGATGATCATGCAGTTCTACTCCACTGCCCACTTCTATCCAGATGGAAAGATTGCGCGGATGACTGGGGGCACCAGGTACCAGTCATCAATCTCTGAGTGGGACAAGCTTATCAATGCTCCAAAGGAAAGTGAAGATGATCTTGATGTGTATGGCAAACCCAGGAAGGATCACAACTCAATGGCCAACATGTGCAAACCCATACCTGATGCAGCTTTGGAGACACACAAGCTAGGATCAATATATTATCTACTTGCTGGTTTGACCATATGAACCCTATCTTGAGGCATACTCTGTTGCCCAAGTCTGGAGATCACAGGATGATATGTGGTCACCCCTGTTGGGAAATGTTGCATGTAAAACAAAAAAAATTCTACGCACACGCAATATATATCCATGGAGATGCATAGAAACAAAAGGGGAGAGTGTGTCTACGTACCCTCGTAGACCGTAAGCGGAAGCGTTTCTTAATGCGGTTGATGTAGTCAAACTTCTTCGTGCTCCAACCGATCGAGTACCGAACGTACGGCACCTCCGCGTTCAGCACACGTTCAGCTCAGTGACGTCCTCCGCCTTCTTGATCCAGCAAGACGGCGAGGTAGTGGATGAGTTCTGGTAGCACGACGGTGTGGTGACGGTGATGGTGAAGCTATCTCTGCAGGGCTTCACCTAAGCACTACGAAAATATGACCGGGAGTGTAAACGGTGGAGGGGGGCGCCGCACACAGCTAAGCAATTGTCGTGGTTGTGGTAGGCGCCCCCTTCCCATGTATATATAGGTGCGGGAGAGGGGAGAGGCCAAGGGGCGCCCCACGTAGGGCCGAATCCTACTTGGGGACTTCCCCAAACTGAGCCCCCCCCCTTCCATATATGAGTGTGGGAGGAAGGTAAGAGGAGGAGGCACCCCCCCTTTCCTTTTTCTCCCGAGGAGGGAAAGGCAGGAGGGGCCACCCCTCCCCTTTCCTTCCCATAGGGATGGCCAGCCATGTAGAGGGGCGCACCAGCCCCCTAGTGGGCTGGTCTGTCCCCTCCTTTGGCCCATTAAGCCCATACACTTACCAGGGGTGTCTGGAACCCCTTCCGGTGACCCGGTGCATCCCGAAACTCTTCCGGTGTCTGAATACCATCGTCCTATATATCAATCTTTACGTCTCGTCCATTTCAAGACTCCTCGTCATGGCCATGATCTTATCCGTGACTCCGAACAACATTCAGTCACTAAATCATATAACTCATATAACACTATATCGTCAACGAACGTTAAGCGTGCGGACCCTATGGGTTCAAGAACTATGTAGACATGACCGAAACACCTCTCCGGTCAATAACCAATAGAGAAACCTGGATGCCCATATTGGCTCCTACATATTCTATGAAGATCTTTATCGGTCGAACCTTATGACAACATACATAAGTCCCTTTGTCCATCGGTATGTTACTTGCCCGAGATTCAATCGTCGGTATCTTCATACCTAGTTCAATCTCGTTTCAGAAAGTCTCTTTACTCGTTCCGTAATACATCATCATGCAACCAACTCCTTAGTAACTTTGCTTGCAAGGCTTATTATGATGTGTATTACCAAGAGGGCCCAGAGATGACTCTCCGATACTCGGAGTGACAAAGCCTAATCTTGATCTATGCCAACTCAAAAACACATTTGGAGATACCTGTAGAGCATCTTTATGATCATCCAGTTACGTTGTGATGTTTGATAGCACACAAGGTATTCCACCGGTATCCGAGAGTTGCATAATCTCATAGGCAAAGGAATGTGTATTTGACATTAAGAAAGCAATAGCAATAAACTGAACGATCAATATGCTAAGCTAACGGATGGGTCTTGTCCATCACATCATTCTCCTAATGATGTGATCCCGTTATCAAATGACAACTCATGTCTATGGTTAGGAAACCTTAACCATCTTTGATCAACGATCTAGTCTAGTAGAGGCTCACTAGGGACATGGTATTTGTTTATGTATCCACACATGTATTTAAGTTTCCGTCAATACAATTCTAGCATGAATAATAAACCTTATCATGATTTAGGAAATATAATAATAACCATTTTATTATTGCCTCTAGGGCATATTTCCATCAGTCTCCCACTTGCACTAGAGTCAATAATCTAGTTCACATCGTCATGTGATTAACACCCGTAGTTCACATTGTCATGTGACCAACACCCAAAGAGTTTACTAGAGTCAATAATCTAGTTCACATCGCCATATGATTAAACCCAAAGAGTACTAAGGTGTGATCATGTTTTGCTTGTGAGAGAAGTTTAGTCAATGGGTCTGTCACATTCAGATCCGTTTGTATTTTGCAAATTTCTATGTCTACAATGCTCTGCATGGAACTACTCTAGCTAATTGCTCCCACTTTCAATATGTATCCAGATTGATACTCATAGTCATATGAATCGGTGTCAAAGCTTGCATCAACGTAACTCTTTACGACGAACTCTTTATCACCTCCATAACCGAGAAAATATTTCCTTAGTTCTTTAAGGATTATTTTGACCGTTGTCCAGTGATCTACTCCTGGATCACTATTGTACCCCCTTGCCAAACTCATGGCAAGGTACACAATAGGTCTAGCACACAGCATGGCGTACTTTATTGATAGAGGCAAAGGTGTCCCGTCTTTTGATGAGATGGTGGCTATCGTTTTGGAGGAAGTACCACTTGATAGAGGCAAAGGTATCCCGTCTTTCGATGAGATGGTGGCTATCATTTTGGAGGAAGTCGACTTTGACGATCCGACTACGAACGTGCGAGGACGTCGCGCCTTAGCAATCGCTAAACCAACTCCGAGAGGTTATTGACCACGCCGGAGCACAATCAACCTGACCACGAAGGTCTGTTTCCTGCAAGCAAACGAAGAACAAGCAAGAAACTAAGATTGCAATCTGAATATTGCGAATATAAGAGGAAAGCTTTATTGATCAAGGTGGGGTTCTGTGACGCCTTTGTCTGGTCATTGAACACAAATGAAGTACGTGAAGTTGCAGCTATGGCGAACTTTAATCTAAACAAAACCCAAAGTCTAAACGGTGTCCTAAGGGCTGTATATATGGAGGAAGAGGGGTAAATTTCGTGGCCCTTGGGGAAGGGATCCGAAACCAACCCTATCTCTTGTTTCCCCACACATACAGACTCTAAAAACAGCCTATACTTATGTATTTCGAAATTACATGGGCCTGGCCCAATAATAAGGTGACGCAGCACCTAGAATAGCCTATGGACGAATATTATGAAGTGGCATCTTGTATATTTCATCCAAGGCTTCATGCACTCATTATGGTGGCTTCAAAGTCCTGAAATCATCACTTGTAACTCCGTTCTTGTTCCCCTTGTGCATGCCACCATCTCCATGCTTGGTCTTGCTCCAGTGTTCATCCCTCTTATCCATGACAGGCCCTTCAGTTGTAAGCAAAACAAATTTATCCAATTTAGGTAGCATCATATTCTCATGAACATTAGAATCATTACCAAGAAACAAAAGTACCTGATAATTTAATTGGCGTGCGCGAGCTCTAGTAATTGGTCCAGTATGTATAGCAGCAGGGGCTGTGGGTGTAACAATGGTATTCATGTCCTCATCATTTATAGAACCTATGACTGAGGCATAGGGAATGACTTTCATTCTCTCTTTATCTTCTGCCGTGGTCGGGCTTTGAGTCTTACTCAACTTCACACCTTCTAATACAGGCAAGAACTCTTTCTTCGACTGATCTATTTTGAACTTCTTCAAAAACTTTGCCAAGGTATGTACTTTGTGAAAATCCTATTAAGCATCTCGATCTATCCCTATAGATCTTGATGCCCAGTATATAAGCAGCTTCACCGAGGTCTTTCATTAAAAAAATCTTATTCACATATTATTTTATGCTATCCAGAAATTCTATATCATTTCCAATCAACAATATGTCATCCACATATAATATCAGAAATGTTACACAGCTCCCACTCACTTTCTTGTAAATACAGACTTCACCATAACTCTGTATAAAACAATATGCTTTGATCACCTCATCAAAGTGTATATTCCAACTCCGAGATGCTTGCACCAGTCCATAGATGGATCGCTGGAGCTTGCACACTTTGTTAGCACCTTTAGGATCGACAAAACCTTCTGGTTGCATCATATACAACTCTTCTTTAAGAAATCCATTAAGGAATGTAGTTTTGACATCCATTTGCCAGATTTCATAATTATAAAATGCGGCAATTGCTAACATGATTCGGACAGACCTAAGCATCGCTACGGGTGAGAAAGTCTCATCGTAGTCAACTCCTTGAATTTGTCAAAAACCTTTCGCGACAAGTCCAGCTTTGTAGACAGTAACATTACCATCAACGTCAGTCTTCTTCTTGAAGATCCATTTATTCTTAATGTCTTGCCGATCATCGGGCAAGTCCACCAAATTCCACATTTTGTTCTCATACATGGATCCTATCTCAAATTTCATGGCCTCAAGTCATTTATCAGAATCTGGGCTCATCATAGTTTGTAGGTTCGCCATGGTCTAGTAACATGACTTCCAGGACAGGATTACCTTACCATTCTGGTGCGGAACATGCTCTGTTCGACCTACGAGGTCCATTAGTAACTTGATCTGAAGTTTCATGATCATCATCATTAGCTTCCTCTCTAGTTGGTGTAGGCATCACGGGAACGGATTTCTCTGATGTGCTACTTTCCAAATTGAGAGAAGGTACAATTGCCTCATCAAGTTCTACTTTCCTCCTACTCACTTCTTTCGAGAGAAACTCCTTCTCTAGAAAGGTTCCATTCTTGGCAACAAAGATCTTGCCTTCAGATCTGTGGTGGAAGGTGTACCCAATTGTTTCCTTAGGGTATCCTATGAAGACACACTTCTCCGATTTGGGTTCGGGCTTATCAGGCTGAAGCCTTTTGATATAAGTGTCGCAACCCCAAACTTTAAGAAACGACTGCTTAGGTTTCTTGCCAAACCACAGTTCATACGGTGTTGTCTCAACAGATTTAGACGGTGCCCTATTTAATTTGCATGCGGCTGTCCCTAATGCATAACCCCAAAACGATAGTGGTAAATCAATAAGAGACATCATATAACGCACCATATCTAATAAAGTATGGTTACGATGTTCAGACACAACATTACGCTGTGGTGTTCCAGGTGGCGTGAGTTGTGAAACTATTCCACATTGTTTTAATTGAAGGCCAAACTCGTAATCAAATATTCACCTCCACGGTCAGATCGTGGAAACTTTATTTTTCTTGTTACGATGATTCTCCACTTCACTTTGAAATTCTTTGAACTTTTCAAATGTTTCAGACTTGTGTTTCATCAAGCAGATATACCCATACCTACTCAAATCATCTATGAAGATCGAAAAATAATGATACCCGTCGCGTGCCTCAACACTCATCGGACTGCATACATCAGTATGTATTATTTCCAGTAAGTCATTGGCTCGCTCCATTGTTCCGGATAACAGAGTTTTAGTCATCTTGCCCATGAGGCATGGTTCTCAAGTCTCAAATGATTCATAATCAGGTGATTCCAAAAGTCCATCCGCATGGAGTTTCTTCATGCGCTTTACACCAATATGACCTAAACGGCAGTGCCACAAGTATGTTGCATTATCATTATCGACTTTGCATCTTTTGGCATCAATATTATGAATATGTGTATCACTACGATCGAGATTCAATAAACCATTCACATTGGGTGTAAGACCACAGAAGAGTTTTATTCATGTAAACAGAACAACAATTATTCTCTGACTTAAATGAATAACTGTATTGCAATAAACATAATTTAATCATATTCATGCTCAACGCAAACACCAAATAACATTTATTTAGGTTCAACACTAATCCCGAAGGTAGAGGGAGTGTGCGATGGTGATTGTATCAACCTTGGAATCACTTCAAACACTCATTGTTACCTCACCCTTAACTAGTCTATGTTCATTCTGCAACTCCTGTTTCGAGTTACTTAGCAACTGAACAGGTATCAAATACCCAGGGGCTACTACAAGCGCTAGTAAGGTACACATCAATAACATGTATATCATATATACCTTTGTTCACATTGCCATCCTTCTTATCCACCAAGTATTTGGGGTAGTTCCGCTTCAAGTGACCATTTCCTTTGCAGTAAAAGCACTCAGTTTTAGGCTTGGGTCTAGCTTTGGGCTTCTTCTTGGGAGTGGCAACTTGCTTGCCATTCTTCTTGAAATTATCTTTCTTTCCCTTGCCCTTTTTCTTGAAACTAGTGGTCTTATTAACCATCAACACTTGATACTATTTCTTGATTTCTACCTCCGCCGATTTCAGCATCACGAAGAGCTCAGAAATTGTTTTAGTCATTCCTTGCATAGTATAGTTCATCACGAATAGACCTGGCCATCCTTCGGGCTGGGCCGGGCTTCGGGCCGGGCCTGACTAAGCCAGAGGTAAAAAACTCAGGCCCGAGCCTAGCCCAGCCCGGCCGTCGGGCCTACTTTTCAGGCCCAAGCCCGACCCGTCACAGCAAAAAACATACCGGGCCTCGGGCCGGGCCTCTTTAGTAAATGGCAGAAATAGCGGGCCCAGGCCCAACCTAGTCTTCGGGCTCAAAACCTAGGCCCAGGCCCGGCTCGGGAGCAGCGTCGGGCCGGACTTTTTCAGGCCGGGCTGTTCGGGCCGGGTCAGGCCGGGCTGTTCGGGTCGGGTGGCCCATGGCCAGGACTAATCACGAAGCTCTAGTAGCTTGGTGATAGTGACTGGAGAACTCTGTCAATCACTATCTTATCTAGAAGATTGACTCCCACTTGATTCAAGCGATTGTAGTACCAAGACATTCTGAGCACATGCTCAGTGGTTGAGATATTCTCCTCCATCTTGTAGGCAAAGTACTTGTCAGAGGTCTCATACCTCTCAACATGGCCATGAGCCTGAAATGCCAATTTCAGCTCTTGGAACATCTCATATGTTCCATGGCGTTCAAAACGTCTTTGGAGCCGTAAAGCATGGCGCACTAGACTATCAAGTAGTCATCAGATTGAGCTTGTCAAACGTTCATAACGTCTGTATCAGCTCCTGCAGTAGGTCTGTCACCTAGCGGTGCATCAAGGACATAATTCTTCTGTGCAGCAATGAGGATAATCCTCAAGTTACGGACCCAGTCCGTGTAGTTGCCACCATCATCTTTCAACTTAGCTTTCTCTAGGAACGCATTAATATTCAAGGGAACGGTAGCAGGGGCCATTGATCTACAACATAGATATGCAAAATCTATTAAGACTAAGTTCATGACAAATTTTAGTTCAAATAATCAAATTACTAATGAACTCCCACTTACATCCCTCAAGTTGTCTAAGTGATACATGATCCAAATCAACTAACCCGTGTCTGATCATCATGTGATATGGGGTAATCTTCAATGGTGAACATCTCTATGTTGATCATATCTACTATATGACTCACGTTCGACCTTTCGGTCTCCAGTGTTCTGAGACCATGTCTGTACATGCTAGGCTCGTCAAGTTAAACCCAAGTATTCTGCATGTGCAAAACTGGCTTACACCCGTTGTATGTGAACGTAGAGTCTATCACCCCCGATCATCATGAGGTGCTTCAAAACGACGAACTTAAGCAACGGTGCATACTCAGGGAGAACACGTTATCTTGAAATTAAGTGAAGGGATCATCTTATAATGCTACCATCGTGCATAAAGGATAAACATCACATGCAATCAAAATATGTGACATGATATGGCCATCATCATCTTGTGCTTTTGATCTCCATCTCCAAAGCAACATCATGATCTCCATCGTCACCGGCTTGACACCTTGATCTCCATCGTTGCGTCAGGGTCGTCTCACCAACTATTACTTCTACAACTATTGCTAACGCATAGCGATAAAGTAAAGAAATTACATGGCGCTTGTATTTCATACAATAATTAAGAGACAACCCTAAGGCTCCTGCCGGTTGTCGATATTACAAAACATGATCATCTCATACAACAACGTATAACGCATCACGTCTTGACCATATCACATCACAACATACCCTGCAAAAACAAGTTAGACGTCCTCTACTTTGTTGTTGCAAATTTTACGTGACTGCTATGGGCAACTAGCAAGAACCGTTCTTACCTACGCAAAACCACAATGGTGATTTATCAAGTTTGTTGTTTTAACCTTCTTCAAGGACCGTCCGTAGTCAAATTTGATCCAAGTAGGAGAAACAGACACCCGCCAGCCACCTTTATGCAAAACAAGTTGCATGTCAGTTGGTGGAACCGGTCTCATGAGCGTGGACATGTAAGGTTGGTCCGGGCCGCTTCATCCCACAATACCGTCGAATCAAAATAAGACGTTGGTGGTAAGCAGTATGAACATCACCGCCCACAAATCCTTTTTATTCTACTCGTGCATATCATCTACGCATAGACCTGGCTCATGATTCCACTGTTGGGAAACGTTGCATGGAAAACAAAAAAATTCTACGCACACGCAACACCTATCCATGGAGATGCATAGCAATGAAAGGGGAGAGTGTGTCTACGTACCCTCGTAGACTGTAAGCGGAAGAATTTGTTAAAACGGTTGATGTAGTCGAACTTCTTCGCGCACCAACCGATCGAGTACCGAACGTACGGCACCTCGCATTCAGCACACGTTCAGCTCGGTGACGTCCTCCGCCTTCTTGATCCAGCAAGACAGTGAGATAGTGGATGAGTTTCGGCAGCACGATGGCGTGGTGATGGTGATGGTGAAGCTATCTCGACAGGGCTTCGCCTAAGCACTACGAAAATACGATCGGGGATGTAAACGGTGAAGGGGGCGCCGCACACGGCTAAGCAATTTGTCGTGGTTGTGCTAGGCGCCCCCTTCCCACATATGTATAGGCGGGAAGAGAGGGGAGAGGCCAAGGGGCGCCCCACGTAGGGCCAAATCCTACTTGGGGACTTCCCCAAACCGCCACCACCCCCTTCCATATATGAGTGCGGGAGGAAGCTAAGAAGAGGAGCCCCCTCCTCCTTTTCCTTTCTCTCCCGAGGAGGGAAAGGCGGGAGGGGCCACCCCTCCCCTTTCCTTCCCCTAGGGCCGACCAGCCATGCAGAGGGGCGCACCAGCCCCCTAGTGGGCTGGTATGTCCCCTCCTTTGGCCCATTAAGCCCATACACTTACCAGGGGTGTCTGGAACCCCTTCCGGTGACCCGATGACTACCCGGTGCATCCGGAAACTCTTCCGGTGTCCGAATACCATCGTCCTATATATCAATATTTACGTCTCATCCATTTCAAGACTCCTCGTCATGGCCATGATCTTATCCGTGACTCTGAACAACATTCAGTCACTAAATCATATAACTCATATAACACTATATCGTCAACGAACGTTAAGCGTGCGGACCCTATGGGTTCAAGAACTATGTAGACATGACCGAGACACCTCTCCGGTCAATAACCAATAGAGAAACCTGGATGCCCATATTGGCTCCTACATATTCTATGAAGATCTTTATCGGTCGAACCTTATGACAACATACGTAAGTCCCTTTGTCCATCGGTATGTTACTTGCCCGAGATTCAATCGTTGGTATCTTCATACCTAGTTCAATCTCGTTTCAGAAAGTCTCTTTACTCGGTCCGTAATACATCATCATGCAACTAACTTACCAAGAGGGCCCAGAGATGACTTTCCGATACTCGGAGTGACAAAGCCTAATCTTGATCTATGCCAACTCAAAAACACATTTGGAGATACCTGTAGAGCATCTTTATGATCATCCAGTTATGTTGTGATGTTTGATAGCACACAAGGTATTCCACCGGTATCCGGGAGTTGCATAATCTCATAGTCAAAGGAATATGTATTTAACATTAAGAAAGCAATAGCAATAAACTGAACGATCAATATGCTAAGCTAACGGATGGGTCTTGTCCATCACATCATTCTCCTAATGATGTGATCCCGTTATCAAATGACAACTCATGTCTATGGTTAGGAAACCTTAACCATCTTTGATCAACGATCTAGTCTAGTAGAGGCTCACTAGGGACATGGTATTTGTTTATGTATCCACACATGTATTTAAGTTTCCGGTCAATACAATTCTAGCATGAATAATAAACCTTTATCATGATTTAGGAAATATAATAATAACCATTTTATTATTGCCTCTAGGGCATATTTCCATCAGTCTCCCACTTGCACTAGAGTCAATAATCTAGTTCACATCGCCATGTGATTAACACCCATAGTTCACATCGCCATATGACCAAAACCCAAAGAGTTTACTAGAGTCAATAATCTAGTTCAGATAGCCATGTGATTAACACCCAAAGAGTACTAAGTTGTGATCATGTTTTGCTTGTGAGAGAAGTTTAGTCAACGGGTCAGTCACATTCAGATCCGTGTGTATTTTGCAAATTTCAATGTCTACAATGCTCTGCATGGAGCTACTCTAGCTAATTGCTCCACGCAGTCATCTCAACGCCATCTACGCACACCGGAGCTACAAGCCAGAAGACCACTTCAGGAGCTCCCGGAGATCGTGCCTAGAGTGCCGCATAGCACTATACGTTTTCGAACTTTTTGGTAACGTGTTGCCGAAGGGGGAGAAAGTGTATAGATCATAGGCTTCGAGAGAGAGTGCCTTTTCCTTTTGTTGGTTTTATTTGCTACTTTGCTTTGTTTGGTTGTTGCTACTCTTGCTACATTTGTGTTATGCTCGTGAGATACTTATGTGATCATGTGTTTGATCGTACTACGCTTATATCTATGAATGCTTGTGTATGATCAATCACTTATATCTTTGGTGATGAGTGCATGTTATTTAATTCTTATCATTTTGAGCGCATGGAAGAGTGACCCATGATCCTAATCCATTGTGCATTTGCATTCAAACGCAAATTTTTAAATAATGCAAAAAATTAGGGGGAACTTTTGCTAATCACATACTTCTCAAAGCGACAATGTATTTCATTCATATTATCATTTGTCGAAGCTTTGATCTATATGTTGTCATCAATTACCAAAAAGGGGGAGATTGAAAGTGCAACTAATCCCCTGGTGGTTTTGATAATTCATAACAACATATAGCTCATTGAACTAATATCCATTCAAGTTTAATATTTAAGAAAGTTCCATGAAGGGCATGGCATGGACTAGAGATGTGGACCCCTCAAAATGTTAAGGACACATGTTGGCAAAAGCTCAAGACTCTTCATATATATTTTAGTGATCCAAGATCACATTGAGTCCATAGCAAAGCCAATACTATTAAAGGGGATGAGGCGTTGCTTAATGGTCAACTTGCTAAAAATGCTTAGTGATATTGCTCCAAAGACCTCAACCACTTTCTCATTCCAAGTATGTCAAAACCCTAAACTTCAACTCGGCCTCACCGATCCTTTCTATCCGACGCCACCGAGTTCATTTGACATAGCCACTGCCAAAAACCCTAACAGGTTGGTCACACCGATACGGATCTCAGTCTCACCGAGATGGCCTTGACAAGTCTCTGTTGCCTGTTGGAATTATTTCGGTCTCACCAAAATAGCGATCGGTCTCACCGAGTTGGCTTGACATCTTCTCTGTTGCCTTATTGCTTCACTTCGGTCTCACCAAGTTGATGCAATCGGTGCCACCGAGTTGATCTTTGCCCTGATGTAACGACCCGAGACCGGCACTCCAAATGCCTTTCATGTTTTGTGTGCCAGCTATGTTAATTAATTGTTTCTTGCATTCATCATGTCATCATGAGCATTGCATCGGCATGTTTTCATAAAACTTGCATCCACTTGTAGTTGCCGCTTCTTCCTTGTCTCTGTTGACCTCCTCCCAGATCAACCAGTCCGCTCTCTTCTCTCTCTTCTCTGAGCCCATCAGACCCCTTGTCTTCATGGCCTTTCTCAAACCCCCCCCCCCCTCACGTGTGCGTCCGAAAGCTGTCCCAAACCCGACCCGGGCAGTCGTGGCCGATGAATCGGGCTCATCTCCAAACACCCCTAAAATATCTTCGGTTCTTTGTTAAAGTGTCCTAGCCTATTTTTCCCGGACCATCCGATTACGATCGGAAGGTCCAGGTAACCCCTACCCTAATCCCTACCTATATAATAAGCTAACCCTAAAATCTCGGACGGCTGTCCCATCCATCCCCTCACTCGCCGCAAACGCTCATTCCAAATCCTCCTCGGTTTCCTCAGCCACCCAACCAGCCTCCACCTTCCTAATCCACTCCACCCGAGCCAACCCGCAGCACCACCTACCTCCCTCGATCTGTGCCCCTGCCCAATCGGCGCTGCAGCTCTCCACCTGCTCGATCCAAGGAGAGGAGACCCTCCTCGCTCTCCCGAAGCCCCTGTCTCCTCTCGATCCAGGGAAGAGGAGCTTCTTCTGGAGCCCCTCCCGTACGCTTCCTCTGCTCGGCCCCGCCGTCGTCCCGCGCATCACCTGCAAGCTCGCCTGAGACAAGCACCACCACCAGGCCGCTGCTTCGTTGCCCCTCTCCTTACCCTGCTCTCTGCCTTCTCTTTCTCTCTCGATTCTCTCAACTCTCTATTCTCTCCCCGTGCAGGAGCCATGGAAGCCAACCATGGCCTGAGCTCGGCCTCGAGGTCCCGACGCCGCCGTCTCCTACATCCGCTGCCGTGCCAAGTTCCGCTTCCTCCCCAGTGTTGGGAATAACCCGTGGCGAGCACGGCGTGTGGTGCGCGCGCGCGTGCGGTGGCCGCGTCGGACTCGGGCCAGGGCGAGCATGGGTGCGTGCGTGCGTGCCGAGGTGTAGGTGTGCGTGTGTGTGTGAGTCAGCGTGTGTGTGCACTGGGTAGCTAGCGAGAGGCCAGGGGGAGTGGACCGCGTCGGGCGCAGCATGGCCGCGGCGATCGCGTGCGTGCATGATCGGAGCGCGTGAACCGGTGCACGCGGGACGTGGCGAGTGGCAGGTGGGTGCATTCAAGCACGGCCCAGCATGTCGGAGCTCGCGGGTATAAGACCCACTCCAACCCTGTGTAATCGTGGAGGAGATCGAGTTCGAGCTCGAGGAGAAAATACAGAAAATCCCGTTCATGCGGGGGGCGTTCGTGCGCCGGCAAACCCTCTGTGTTCTTCCTCCTCCTCTCTGGTCGTGTCTCCAGTGATCGTCGTCGCGTGCCGCAGCCCTCTGCACCAACATTTGGTATCAGAGCAAGGTGAGGGAGCGAGGTGAGGGAGCGAGCTGACGGAGATCGCCGGCGTTGATGGCTCTGGTTCCACACGGCGGAGGCAGCGCGGGCGGATCGGTGCCCATGGGGATGCTGGTGCTTGCACCGGACGGCTACATCGTGTGGGCGATCAAGGCACAGGCAATCCTTGATGCCCACACGCTGTGGGAGGCGGTGGCGCCGGCGGGCGATGCGGCGGTGAACGCCAAAAAGTGCAAGACGGCGAGGGCACTGCTCCTGTCGGGGCTGCCGGAGGACGTGTTGCTCTCGGTGGCGACGAAAGCCACCGCCAGAGAGGTATGGGACTCTCTAAAGGTGTGCTTCGTCGGCGCCGAGCGGGTGCACGCGGTGAGGAGGGCGACGCTGCGCGGTGAGCTGGATCGGCTGAAGATGGAGGATGGCGAGTCCCTAGACGCGTATGCCGGATGGCTTGCGGGCATGGCGGCGAGGTTCGCGGGCTTGGGCGAGACGCTGGGCGAGACGGAGCTGGTGAAGAAGCTCCTGGACACCGTGTCGGACCGCCTCTTCCCCATCGTCTCCGGCATCGAGCAATTCTGCGCCCTGGAGGAGCTGACGTACGACGAGGCGCTGGGGCGGCTGCGCGCTTTCGACGAGCGGGTGCGGCGTCGCGGGCAGAACAGCGGCGAGCGGGCGGACGGGCAGCTGCTGTACACGGCGGCACAGTGGAGAGCGCGAGAGCGGCGTCAAGGGGGAGCACGGGACGACGACGATGCACGCAGCGTGGCGACGCAGGATGGCGGCAACAGGCGTGGCCGCTGCTACAAGTGCGGCGAGCGCGGCCACTTCAAGCGCGATTTCCCGGAGCTGCGGAAGGCGCCGGGGGCGGAGCGGGCACTGGTGGCGGACGTCGACGTCGAGGACAACGGCCTCCTCTAGGCCACGGCTTAGGGGGGAGCGTGTTGGGAATAACCCGTGGCGAGCACGGCGTGCGGTGCGCGCGCGCGTGCGGTGGCCGCGTCGGACTCGGGCCAGGGCGAGCATGGGTGCGTGCGTGCGTGCCCAGGTGTAGGTGTGCGTGTGTGTGTGATTCAGCGTGTGTGTGCGCTGGGTAGCTAGCGAGGGGCCAGGGGGAGTGGACCGCGTCGGGCGCAGCATGGCCGCGGCGATCGCGTGCGTGCGCGATCGGAGCGCGCGAACCGGTGCACGCGGGACGTGGCGAGTGGCAGGTGGGTGCGTTCGAGCGCGGCCCGGCATGTCGGAGCTCGCGGGTATAAGACCCACTCCAACCCTGTGTAATTGTGGAGGAGATCGAGTTCGAGCTCGAAGAGAAAATACAGAAAATCCCGTTCGTGCGGGGGGGCGTTCGTGCGCCGGCAAACCCTCTGTGTTCTTCCTCCTCCTCTCTGGTCGTGTCTCCGGTGATCGCCGTCGCGTGCCGCAGCCCTCTGCACCAACACCCAGTGCCTCAAGTCCGTCCCCGCGTCGTCCCTGCACCGGCATCGTCCCCTGAACCTGTTGGTTTTCCTCCTCTGCAACGAGCCGGAGCGCTCGTCTCGCTCATCCGCATCGACCCCGCGGCCCTGGCCTCAACTCGCTGCCGGATCATTTTCCTCTCGGCGTCCACGACGAGCTCCGCCCGATCTCCTCGCGCCCCGCCGCCTGCTGCCTCCTCTACATCGCGCCGGCGCACCTGGCATCTTCTTCGCGTTGTTCCCCTGCTTCTGCGTACGAGGAGGAGGACCAGTGCCAAGTCCCCGCAGCGCCCGTTGACCGCGTCGTTGCCTCCAGATCCGGCCCAGCCGGCGCCCTCCTCACCGAGCTGGGCCTTGGCCCAGGGTGAGCAGCACCCGCCCCCTCTCCTGTGCACTATTGGCCAAGCCAAATTCGGCCCATGTCATGTTTTTTTCCAGTTCTGCGAATTTTCTAATTATCCAGAGACTGCCAGTTTTACAAAAAACCTCTTGCACTTCATGCATTCAATATCTCACAAACCATGCATCGGATTAAAATGATTTATATAGGTAAAATGCTTAGAATTTCATCTAGTTTCATAATATGCAACTTTCATCCATCTTTAAAATGTTTAAATTGCTGTTTGCATTAATTTTCTTAAATGCCATGCTAAAATGCTTTATTTCATAACGAAATAACCGTAGCTCCATTTTAAATAAACTTTATATCTAAATGGGGTGGAAAAATGAATAGATTAACATAGCGGCATTACTTTGCATGTTTAACAACTCTAAAATTGTGTATAGGGCAGAACAGTAGCAAATTCGAAATATGCATATGAGGATTTTCCGGAATTATTGTTTGTTGTTTCGGCCTCATTTAAACTTGCCTAGATAGGTAGTTTACATATGCTTCACCCCTTGCCATGTTTAAAAATATTTAATATTGATGAGTAGCATAAACAAGAGCGAACTAAATAATTGAACGTGCCATTTCATCAATATGCAACTCTTTGCATATTGAGCTCCACATAATTTGTAGTGTTGTTTGTTGCATTTTGCCATGCCATGCCTATTTAAACCGGACATGCATCATACTTGATGACGCACCATGCCATGTTTATGTGATGGTTGTTTACCATGATGTTTGCTTCTTTCCGGTTGCGCTTCTCCTTGATAGTTCCGGTTACGTTGCGATTGTGAGGATTCGTTCGACTACGTTGGTTCGTCTACTTCATGGATTCGGTCTTCTTCCTAGCGGGATTTCAGGCAAGATGACCATTACCCTCGATATCACTTCTATCTTTGCTTGCTAGTTGTTTGTTCTATCGCTATGTTGCGCTACCTGCCACTTGTTTATCAAGCCTCCCATATTGCCATGTTAATCTAACCCACCTTCCTAGCAAACCATTGTTTGGCTATGTTACCGCTTTTGCTCAGCCCCTCTTATAGCGTTGCTAGGTGCAGTGCAGGTTGTTCCATGTTGGAACATGGATATGTCGGGATATCACAATATCTCTTATTTAATTAATGCATCTATATACTTGGCAAACGGTGAAAGGCTTGGCCTTTTGCTCGGTGTTTTGTTTCACTCTTTCCGCCTTAGTTTCCGTCATACCGGTGTTATGTTCCTTGATTTTACGTTCCTTACGCGGTTGGGGTTATGGAACCCCCTTGACAGTTCGCTTTGAATAAAACTCCTCCAGCAAGGCCCAACCTTGGTTTTACCATTTGCCCAACAACAACCTAAACCTTTCCCTTGGGAGTTATAAACCCGAGGGTCATCTTTATTTAACCCCCCGGGCCAGTATTCCTTTGAGTGCTGGTCCAACCTGGGCGATGTCCGGCGCCCCTGGGCAACCAGGGTCTATGCCAACCCGACGTCTGGCCCATCCGGTGTGCCTTGAGAACGAGATATGCGCAGCTCCTATCGGGATTTGTCGGCACATTCGGGTGGTCCTGCTGGTCTTGTTTTACCATTGTTGAAATGTCTTGTAACCGGGATTCCGAGTCTGGTCGGGTTGTTCCGGGAGAAGGAATATCCTTCGTTGATCGTGAGAGCTTGTGATGGGCTAAGTTGGGACACCCCTGCAGGGTATAAACTTTCGAGAGCAGTGCCCGCGGTTATGTGGCAGATGGGAATTTGTTAATATCCGGCTGTAGAGAACTTGACACTTGATTTAATTCAAATACATCAACCGCGTGCCGTGATGGTCTCTTTTCGGCGGAGTCCGGGAACTGAACACGGTTTGGGTTATGTTTGAACGTAAGTAGTTTAGGATCACTCCTTGATCACTTCTAGCTTCATGACCACTGCGTAGTTTCTCATCTTACTCTTGTACTCGTATGTTAGCCACCACATTTTGCTTAGCGCTTGCTGCAACTCCACCTCATACCCACATCCTACCTATAAGCTTAAATAGTCTTGATCTCACGGGTTTTGAGATTGCTAAGTCCTCGTGATTCACAGATACTACCAGAACAGTTGCAGGTGCTGATGATACCAGTGCAGGTGACGCAACCGAGCTCAAGTGGGAGTTCGGCGAAGACCTTGGTCGTTACTATGTTTCGTTTCCAGATGATCAATAGTGGTGCCCAGTTGGGACGATCGGGATCTAGCATTTGGGGTTATCTTCTTTTCATTTGGTTTTGTCCGTAGTCGGACTATGTGTGTACTCTGAATGATGTATGAATTATTTGATCATTTTGTGACGTGGCGATTGTAAGCCAACCTTCTATTATCCCTTGTTCATTGCATGTGATTGTGTGAAGATGACCCTTCTTGTGACAAAAACACAATGCGGTTATGCCTCTAAGTCGTGCATCGACACGTGGGAGATATAGCCGCATCGTGGGCGTTTCAAGTTGGTAATCAGAGCCATCCCCGACTTAGGAGCCCCCCGCTTGATCGAACCGTTGACATTGTTGAGTCTAGAACAAAAATGTTTTGAGTCTTAGGATTATATATATCGGAGGGTAGGTTCTTTTTACTCCTCAGTCCATTCGTCGCTCTGGTGAGGACTCCTGACGTAGATGTTGTGACTTTCCTCTCCTCAATTTTTACAAAAAAAAATTACGATCACGCGGGTATCTTGGGATCGTTCCGATATTCTTGTGACGAGAACATTGTTCTTGGTGCCTCCTGACATTTAGGGGTTGTGGCAGTGTCCCGGGGAATTGAGCTCCGAGGTGTTGTCATCATAATTTTATCGTTGCAGTTCTGGAATACCTGAGTTCGCCGACATAAAAAATCTCTTTTATGCAGTTAGTGGTGAGATAACCTCGACGCCACCCAGTACTGGGGCGGGAGTTCGGGAGTATTGCCATAGCTTGTATAACGGATGCTTTTCGAAGGTTGAGGTACACGATTTCTGGAGTTTTCTTGGTTATGTGTTGACGGATGGATACAACTGGATGTAGGGATTGTTAGTTGGGTGAGATATTGTGCTTCCCCTGTATCCCCAACACCAGATTGCATAACCAAAAAGTTCGGGAGTTTTTAGGTGGGAATTCAAGTATCGCGTAGGATATCTTTCCAACACACACATGATATGATATGGGGTCTATCATATGTTTGTTTCCGGCTTATTTTCCAAGCCAATCCTATGTTTTGTTTTCAGTTGTGGTATTCGAGTTGCTTCATTCTCAAGTGTTGATTCCATACCTTTTCCTAAGCGGTGTTCTCATATGTTATGGGAATGCTAATCCTTCTTGATCATCAAGTTTGTCATGTCAATTCTTTTTCCAACCGGTGTGCTTCTCTTCAAGTGGACCCGATCATTTTCAACATCCGCAAGATCAATTCTAAGTTTTCTCAACGGTGTTTGTTCCATCTGCCCCAAGTTGCCTTTGTTTTCCCGCCCTCCCACCCTTTTCTTCAAGGACTCAGATTTCTTAATCAAGTATACTTTTATTCATGGGAAGTCTCTTCATTCTTTTCCGTCAATGTTCTTATCCGGTGATTCTCAGGAAGATACTAACGGAGCTTCAAGTTTATTATTCTTCGTTCTTTTTCTTCTCCGGTGGATTCAATTCAAGCTTTCGGTCTTGATGATATCCCTTTCCTCGTTTCTAATGCCTTTTCATGCCGGTGGACCTCTCAATCATCCACTTATCGCTATTCTTGTTCTGGAGTGTTGAAGATATCGCAGAAGATTTGTGTTTCCATTTTTAATCCATTCAAGCTAATTCGAGGTTGTTATCTCATTCAAGCCAGTTAAATCAACCGGTGCAATCTCCCTTTCAAGTAAACATCCAACGATGTTCTCTTTTGAGTGGGCCCTAACCCATAGGTCTTTTCCCAGGATCTTACCTGACTCTTCCAATTTTCCCGGAGCTATTCCCAAATTATTTTCAAAGTTTGACATAAGAATGAATTTCATCAGTCAGATGTTTTCCAAGATCGCTTTCAAAACATTATCATCATTGGTTCATCATTTCTATTCTTCATTGTTCCGGAGTGGCTCATCAATTGCCATGGTGGTTCTCATCATCATTTGAAGACCGAAGAAGAGTTTCTCTTCAATCTTATCCGTTCTCTCAAAGATGTGTGGTTCTAACTTGTTTCCATCCTCTCATAATTATTTTCGATTACGAGAAATCTTTTCATACCCACCCGGAGCATTTCATGAGTTCTTTCCATTTTATTCCAACGAAGGCCATCATTTCGGGTTTATTCCTTCTCAACGTTCAGCTCTCATTCCCCGATTGTTCCGGTGCATCATTCAAATATCCTCTAATCAGTTCATGATCTTGTCGTTCTCATGTATCTAAATCCCCTCAAGTATCTTCGTTCGTTTTCCAATTCTTCCCGGTGAATTGTGCCTTTGCTACTTTCATTTTCAGTTCTTACGGTGGTTCGTTCAAGATTTCTCTTCCTTCGTTATCATATCAATTCATTCGTTGTTTCCAAATCCCACCGGTGGTTCCATCAATACCTTCTCAAGTTTGCGCTATGTCTATCCTTAATCCTTCAAGAAGAATAAGTGGCATGCATAATCCGTTGCTTGTCATCAATTCAAATTGGTGAACGATACGCATAACGTAATTCTTATTATTGTTTCATCCAAGTGATCTAGTTTCTTCTTTCCAGAGTTGTTCATCATGCCACATTTCTCGGTTCGAGATGCTTCATCTTTTCTTTTCCGGAGTTCCAAGTTTTTCGCATTATCTCGTCGTGAAGCTCCATCTAAATCATCGTAAGGCTCCACTTTGTGTTTTCAACTTCTCTTTCTTTTTATCATCCTTTTATTACCGGAGTTCTTCATGGAGGCTCTACATGGTGGTGCGTCAAGGATTCTTTTCATTCTTCAATTGTTCTTCAAGATTTCTCTCGAAGTTATGACCCGCCGAGCTATACTCAAAATTAAACAGGGTGCTCAGCACATGATTTGTTTTGAGGAGTTCAAGTATTCTTCATCTTGCATTCCAAAGTGCAATTCCTTCTACCTTATCTTCGAGATGGTGTTATATCATTCTTGACAATTTCCATTCATATTTCACGATTCACATGTTGTCAAGAATGAGGTATTTTAAATCCATCAACCACTTCGTTGGAGTTATCTTGTGTCATATTTCACCTAAAGCCTTCCCTAAGGAATGTTGCTATTGTGGTGTTTATCAATGATCCAAGTTATCTCTCTATCATCTTGGTGGAAGAAGTTTTTCATCTCGTTGGTGTTATCAATTATATTATTTGTTTCCGTAGTGGCAGAATTTCGCCTCAATTTTGAGAAGTTTTCCATAAGCCCACTACAAGCTTATTCGTTTCGTTGTTGGTTTTTTCCAACAACTCCGTTGTAACCATCTTGGAAGGGTGCTTTCCAAGCTCATTTGTGGCAGAAGTTGGCATTTTCTTCTCCATTCTGTTATTCCAATGACCTATCTTCTATTCTTTCTTCCGGAGGCATTGTGATTTTGCTCTCTTCACTCAACATCTCGAATTGAGGATCGTGTTCTTTTCGTGCTTATCCATTTAACCGGAGAGTCGTGTCCTCTTTTCAAGTTCTTCCCATTTTGTCAAGTTTTCCTTCTCTTTTCTACCGGAGTGCTGCCTGCATTCTTTTGTTCTCATTCCTTGCTTATTCCGTTTCAACCGGAGTGGTTACATGTCCTTCCTTGTCGCTGGAGCTCTTCATTCATGTCTTTGCAACCCCAAGGTTTTCGCAATGTTCCTTGTTCCTCTTTTCTAACGGAGTGTTTTCAACTTTAATCATCTCCGTTGTATTCTTTTCTCAAAATTGTTTAACCTCTCAAGGTTCATTGGTTTCACTCATTTGTACAAGAAGCAACTTTGTTTTACCTATTCCTCTTCCGCTTCTCTCCGGTGCCATCCCTAGATCTCGGGGTGAGATCTCTTGTAAGTGGAGGAGAGTTGTAACGACCCGAGACCGGCGCTCCAGATGCCTTTCATGTTTTGCGTGCCAGCTGTGTTAATAATTTTTTGTTGCATTCATCATGTCATCATGAGCATTGCATCCGCATGTTTTCATAAAACTTGCATCCGCTTGTAGTTGTCGCTTCTTCCTTGTTTCTGTTGACCGCCTCCCAGATCAACCAGTCTGCTCTCTTCTCTCTCTTCTCTGAGCCCATCAAACCCCTTGTCTTCATGGCCTCTCTCAAACCTCCCCTCGCGTGCGCATCCGAAAGCTGTCCCAAACCCGACCCGGGCAGTCGTGACTGATGAATCCGGATCATCTCCAAACACCCCTAAAATATCTTTGGTTCTTTGTTAAACTGTCCTAGCCTATTTTTCCCGAACCGTTCGATTACGATTGGAGGGTCCATGTAACCCCTACCCTAATCCCTACCTATATAAATAAGCTAACCCTAAAATCTCGGACGGCTGTCCCATCCATCCCCTCACTCGCCGTCGCCGCTCATTCCAAATCCTCCTCGGTTTCCTCAGCCACCCAACCAGCCCCCACCTTCCCGATCCACTCCACCCGAGCCAACCCGCAGCACCACCTACCTCCCTCGATCTGTGCGCCTACCCAACCGGTGTTGCAGCTCTCCACCTGCTCGATCCAAGGAGAGGAGACCCTCCTCGCTCTCCCGAAGCCCCTGTCTCCTCTCGATCCAGGGAAGAGGAGCTTCTTCTGGAGCACCTCCCGTATGATTCCTCTGCTCGGCCCCGCCGTCGTCCCGCGCGTCACCTGCCAGCTCGCCAGAGACGAGCACCACCACCAGGCCGCTGCTTCATTGCCCCTCTCCTTACCCTGCTCTTTGCCTTCTCTTTCTCTCTCGATTCTCTCAACTCTCTGTTCTCTCCCCGTGCAGGAGCCATGGAAGCCAGCCATGGCCTGAGCTCGGCCTCGAGGTCCCGACACCGCCGTCTCCTGCATTCGCTGCCGTGCCAAGTTCCGCTTCCTCCCCTGCGCCTCAAGTCCGACCCCGCGTCGTCCCTGCACCGCCGTCGTCTCCTGAACCTGTCGGTTTTCCTCCTCTACAACGAGCCGGAGTGCTCGTCTCGCTCATCCGCATCGACCCCACGGCCCTGGCCTCAACTCGCCACCGGATCCTTTTCCTCTCAGCGTCCACGACGAGCTCCGCCGATCTCCTTGTGCCCCACAGCCTACTGCCTCCTCTGCATCGCGCCGGTGCTCCTGGCCTCTTCGTCGTGCTGTTCCCCTACTTCTGCGTGCGAGGAGGACAACCAGCGCCAAGTCCCGCAGCGCCCGTTGACCGCGTCGTTGCCTCCAGATCCGGCCCAGCCAGCGCCCTCCTCACCAGGCTGGGCCTTGGCCCAGGGTGAGCAGCACCCACCCCCTCTCCTGTGCACTCTTGGCCCAACTAGATTCGGCCCATGTCATGTTTTTTTCCAGTTTTGCGAATTTTTTAATTATCCACAGACTGCCAGTTTTACAAAAAAAAACCTTGCACTTCATGCATTCAATATCTCACAAACCGTGCATCGGATTAAAATGATTTATATAGGTAAAATGCTTAGAATTTCATCTAGTTTCATAATATGCAACTTTCATCCATGTTTAAATTGCTGTTTGCATTAATTTGCTTAAATGCCATGCTAAAAGGCTTTATTTCATAACTAAATAACCGTAGCTCCATTTTAAATAAACTTTATATGTAAATGGGGTGGAAAAATGCATAGATTAACATAGTGGCATTACTTTGCATGTTTAACAACTCTAAAATTGTGTATAGGGCAGAACAGTAGCAAATTCGAAATATGAATATGAGGATTTTCCGGAATTGTTGTTTGTTGTTCCGGCCTCATTTAAACTTGCCTAGATAGGTTGTTTTCATATGCTTCACCCCTTGCCATGTTTAATAATATTTAATATTGATGAGTAGCATAAACAAGAGCGAACTAAATAATTGAACGTGGCGTTTCATCAATATGCAACTCGTTGCATATTGAGCTCCACTTAATTTGTAGTGTTGTTTGTTGCACTTTGCCATGCCATGCCTATTTAAACCGGACATGCATCATACTTGATGGCGCACCATGCCATGTTTATGTGATGGTTGTTTACCATGATGTTTTCTTCTTTCCGGTTGCGCTTCTCCTTGATAGTTCCGGTTACGCTGCGATTGTGAGGATTCGTTCGACTACGTTGGTTCGTCTACTTCATGGATTCGGTCTTCTTCCTAGCGGGATTTCAGGCAAGATGACCATTACCCTCGATATCACGTCTATCTTTGCTTGCTAGTTGTTCGTTCTATCGCTATGTCGCGCTACCTACCACTTGTTTATCAAGCCTCCCATATTGCCATGTCAAGCCTCTAACCCACCTTCCTAGCAAACCGTTGTTTGGCTATGTTACCTCTTTTGCTCAGCCCCTCTTATAGTGTTGCTAGTTGCAGGTGCAGTGCATGTTGTTCCATGTTGGAACATGGATATGTTGGGATATCACAATATATCTTATTTAATTAATGCATATATATACTTGGCAAAGGGTGGAAGGCTTGGCCTTTTGCTCGGTGTTTTGTTCCACTCTTGTCGCCCTAGTTTCTGTCATACCGACGTTATGTTTCTTGATTTTGCGTTCCTTACGCGGTTGGGGTTATGGGACCCCCTTGACAGTTCGTTTTGAATAAAACTCCTCCAGCAAGGCCCAACCTTGGTTTTACCATTTGCCTAACAGCAACCTAAACATTTCCCTTGGGAGTTATAAACCCGAGGGTCATCTTTATTTAACCCCCCCGGGCTAGTGTTCCTCTGAGTGCTGGTCCAACCTGGGCGATGTCCGCCGCCCCCTGGGCAACCAGGGTCTATGCCAACCCGACGTCTGGCCCATCCGGCGTGCCCTGAGAACGAGATATGTGCAGCTCCTATCGGGATTTGTCGGCACATTCGGGTGGTCTTGCTGGTCTTGTTTTACCATTGTCGAAATGTCTTGTAACCGGGATTCCGAGTATGATCGGGTTGTTCCGGGAGAAGGAATATCCTTTGTTGATCGTGAGAGCTTGTGATGGGCTAAGTTGGGACACCCCTGCTGGGTATAAACTTTCGAGAGCCGTGCCCGCGGTTATGTGGCAGATGGGAATTTGTTAATATCCGATTGTAGAGAACTTGACACTTGATTTAATTAAAATGCATCAACCGCGTGTGTAGCCATGATGGTCTCTTTTCGGCGGAGTCCGGGAAGTGAACACGGTTTGGGTTATGTTTGAACGTAAGTAGTTCAGAATCACTTCTTGATCACTTCTAGCTTCACGACCGTTGTGTAGTTTCTTATCTTATTCTTGTACTCGTATGTTAGCCACCATATTTTGCTTAGCGCTTGCTGCAATTCCACCTCATACCCACATCCTACCTATAAGCTTAAAAAGCCTTGATCTCGCGGGTTTTGAGATTGCTGAGTCCTCGTGACTCACAGATACTACCAAAACAGTTGCAGGTGCTGATGATACCAGTGTAGGTGACGCAACCGAGCTCAAGTGGGAGTTCGATGAAGACCTTGGTCATTACTATGTTCGTTTCCGGATGATCATTAGTGGTGCCCAGTTGGGACGATCGGGATCTAGCATTTGGGGTTATCTTCTTTTCATTTGGTTTTGTCTGTAGTCGGACTATGTGTGTACTCTGAATGATGTATGAATTATTTGATCATTTTGTGACGTGGCGATTGTAAGCCAACCTTCTATTATCCCTTTCTTCTTCATTACATGTGATTGTATGAAGATGACCCTTCTTGCGACAAAACCACAATGCGGTTATGCCTCTAAGTCGTGCCTCGACACGTGGGAGATATAGCCGCATCATGGGCGTTTCACCTGAGCCCTAGCACATCGGTCCCACCGAGATTCCTAACGTTCACATTTTGAACCAAATCGGTCTCACCGAGTTCTTCTATTCGGTCTGACTGAGTTGGGTCAAATGTGTGTAACGGTTGGATTTCTGTGGTGGCTATATATACCCCTCCACCCCCTTCTCCATATGTGAGAGAGCCATTAGAACGTGCCTACACTTCCAGCATACATTTTCTGAGAGAGAACCACCTACTCATGTGTTGAGATCAATATATTCCAATCCTACCACAAGATTCTTGATTTCTAGCCTTCCCCAATTTGATTTCCACTCAAATCATCTTTCCACCATATCCAAATCTGTGAGAGAGAGTTTGAGTGTTGGGGAGACTATCATTTGAAGCACAAGAGCAAGGAGTTCATCATCAACACACCATATTTTATCTTTTGGAGAGTGGTGTCTCCTAGATTGTTTAGGTGTCGCTTGGGAGCCTCCGACAAGATTGTGGAGTTTAACCAAGAAGTTTGTAAGGGCAAGGAGATCGCCTACTTCATGAAGATCTACCCGAGTGAGGCAAGTCCTTCATGGGCGTGGCCATGGTGGGATAGACAAGGTTGCTTCTTCGTGGACCCTTCGTGGGTGGAGCCCTCCATGGACTCGCGCAACCGTTACCCTTCGTGGTTTGAAGTCTCCATCAATGTGGATGTACGATAGCACCACCTAGCGGAACCACTCCAAAAATCTTCGTGTCATCATTACGTTTGCACTCTCCAAACCCTTCCATTTACCTTCATATGCAATGTTTTACTTTCCGCTGCTACACTCTTAGAATTGCATGTGTAGGTTGATTGCTTGACTTGTGCTAATTGATAAAATCTGCGCACAACTAAAATTGGGAAAATATTAGATTTTTATTTGGTCAAGTAGTCTAATCACCCCCCCCCTCTAGACCTTCTTTCGATCCTACATGGTGAGACCAACCCAGAAAATGTTTATGCCAGGGCGACACATCCTGGATGGGGTTGTTGTCTTGCATGAAACGATTCACGAGTTACACTCGAAGAAACTTGATGGAGTTGTCTTCAAAGTGGAATTTGAAAAATCCTATGACAAAATTAAATGGCCATTCTTGCAACAATGTATGCGCATGAAAGGCTTCCTGAGAAAATGGTGTCAATGGATTGACACATTTGTGAAAGGAGGAAGCGTAGGTGTCAACATAAATAATGGCATTGGTCACTATTTCCAAACACTAAAGGGTTTGCAACAGGGAGACCCTATGTCACCTATTCTTTTCCACATTGTGGCAGATCTTCTACCGATTCTCATTAGCCGAGCCAAGGAAGTGGGTCATGTTGCGGGCTTAATTCCTCATCTTGTGGACGGTGGGGTATCGGTACTTCAGTATGACAATGACACCATCATCTTCACGGAACATGACATTGAAATGACAAAAATTATGAAACTTATTCTTTCTTTATTCGAGCAATTATCTGGTCTCAAAATTAACTTCCACAAAAGCGAACTCTTCTGCTTTGGTTGTGAGTCGGGCTAATGAGTCAGGCTCTTTCCCCTTTAGATACCTTGGTATCCTAGCATTTCTGTAAACTTCTTAATAAAGAATGGAAAGGTATTTAGGATCGCTTTGAGAAAACGTTGAGTTGCTGGATTGGTAAGCTTATGTCTTATGGGGCAAGGCTCACCCTAATCAATGTCGTTCTCACAAGCTTGTCTATGTTCATGTCACCTTTCTTTGAAATACCTCAAGGGGTAAGAAAAAGATTGGATTACTACATATCCAGGTTTTTCTGGCAGTCCGATGAACATAAGCGTAAATACCGCCTGACAAGGTTGGATGTGATATGTCGCCCTAAAGACCAAGGAGGTCTAGGGGTGGAAGACCTTGAGATTAAAAATAAGTGTCCGTTGAGCAAACGGCTTTACAAGATACTTACCGGGGACGGGTTTGGCAAGAATTACTTAGGAATAAGTACCTTCATTCAAAAACCCTTTGTAAGGTTCAGGCAAAACCAACATACTCGCATTTCTGGAAAGGACTCATGGGAGTTAAAAATGATTTTTTTTCACAAAAGGATGTTCACTGCAGGAAATGGCCTAACTACTAGGTTCTGGGAAGATACATGGCTAGGGGACAAGCCAATAGCCATGCAATACCCTCGTCTCTATCATATTGCATAGCAGAAAGATGTCTATGTTGCCTTTGTGATGGGCCACATACCGTTGAATGTTGCCTTCAGAAGACCACTGATTGGGGACAAATGGACAGACTGATTAAACCTTGTCGAAAGGTTGATGATGGTCAACCTTTCACACGAATCAGACACATGCCGTTGGGAGTTGGACTGCTTCTGGTGCCTTCACAGTCAAATCCATGTATATGTGCAGTCCAGCTAGCACTCCTGCACTCAATTGATCGTGCACTCATCTCTGCACTAGTTGATAGGTGGAGACCTGCGAGCCGAAGGGCGACGATTCACGATGGCGGGCGACGTACGCTGGCGGGTCCGATACGCGGCAGATCTAGGGACGGTGGGACAGGTCCGACTCGACGACGGCGAGCTGTGGCTCCGATCGAAGGTGCTCAGGATCGTCCTTCTCAACATCGCAGGGCGCATGGTGGATGTGTGGTTCCTTAGGGCAGGTGAGTTCATCGATATCGGTGATATTGTCTATCTCCCGTGTCATTTTGCGAGGGTTTTGGACCAAAATCCGGCGAACTCCACGATTTCCGGCGAGGGCGCACCGTTGCATGGCGCGGGAACGTCACTTACGGGGCCAACTGACCCGGTGGTGCACGAACACTGGCGCACGTTCCTGGGGATGCGTCGCCGCCCACCCCCCATAACAGATGGGCCGGGGGTTCTCGGGCGCGCACCGGACCGCCATGAACCGGATGTGCGCCACGTGGTAGAGATCGAATCCGACCGCCATGGAAAGGGTGGACCTAGGGTTTCTGCGGGCGCCGCAGGGATTAAACGCGTGGCCGCTACCCCTTCCCCCATTTTGGATCTGGACGAGAGCCTCGCCCACTTCTGGAGCGCTCCGCCTCTCGCCAGATCTAGGGTTCGTCAGCCCTACACCTGGTGGGAAGGCAATATCCATGGTGATACTCGCTCCTTCACTCAAGTAGTTGCTTCTCCCCCTTCCACAAATCCACCCGAGTCACTGAGAGGTAGCAAAGTGTTGAGATAAGAGGGGAGGGCTTCGGTGCGGGCCGCAATGGCCGCGGGGCTGGACACTTCGACCGCGGCCGCGGCCGTGGTTTTGATTTCCATGTGTGGAAGTGCAGGCTGGAGGTGGTGAACTCATCCTCGACCAGAGCCTTCGGATCTGGCGGATCTGGGTTCGATAAGTGGGATGAAGCCGCCGGCGGGCATCAAGCTGCTCACGCTCATCAATCTCGCTGGGGCGGGAGCGCGGAGGCCGGACAGTAACCAGGCGAGGTGGAGGCGCCGGGAAGCAGACGGCTCCTCCTCTGCATCTTGGGAGGCAGGGTGCCCTTGACGGCAGTGACAAAGATCCGCGCGCCTCCACCAAGAACAAGACTCCTCCAAGGAATTGTGAGCTCCACACCTCCTCTGGTACTAATATCCCCTCCTGTGATGCTTGTCAGATATGCAATATTCCTAGTCATTATACAGTTAGATGTCCACAAGCACTTTGTGATCGTTGAAAAAAAAGAGGTCATCTATCTGTTGTGTGCACTGAATTCTTCCCTTGGGAATGCACTCCTGTGAGGTGTGCTTTCTAGTCCAAAGGGCAGGGATTCTTTTATATTCCTGACTTTGGTGTTGATAGGCAGCCTAGAGAGCGAGTTTACAATGTTGTGGTCACCATTACTGAGGGTTCTTCTCAAACCAAAGATATTGAGCATGAGCTGAGTGTCTATGTTGGTCAGGGGTGGCGATGCTCTGCTAGATTCTTTGCTCCTCAGAAATTTGTCATGAGAATGCCAAACCCTAGAGAGGTTGATAGAGCTCTGTTTGTTGAACATGTTAGACTTAAAAAATGCGGAGTCAGTGTCAAATTCTCTCCCTGGTTTGAGGACATTGATTCCGAGGGGCTTCTGGAAATTGCATGGGTTAGAATTGGTAAAATTCCACCTAATAAAAGATTTGATAAGGTTGTTGCTTATGCGGGGGGGCTGGTTGGGATCACTCTAGAAGTTGACATGTCTACTATAAATCGCCCTTCTTCTGTCAGAGCCAGAATTGGGTGCAGATTTGTGGCTCAACTTCCTGCTACTGATGAGGGTGTGTTGGGGGGACGTTTCTACAAGTTCACTTGTGAGATTGAAGAAATTCTGGTAAAAAATCCTGTTGAGGAAGAAACTGTGGATCTTGTTTCTGATGATAAAACAAAGCCTGAATACACTCCTAAAAGGAAACGCACTGATCAAGAGAAAAAAGAGAGTCCCCCTGATGCTCATAGATCTGGAAAGCTTGACAATTCATATCGTGGGGGCAAGGCCTGTCGCCTGCTGCCTACTGAGAAAGATGAAGATGTCTCGTCCGAAAGTGAGGCAGATACCTCCCTTCTCATTGAAACAATGTAGAGAGAAATTGATGAATCTACTCGTGGGGAGAAGCTGAACTCCTCTCAGTGGATTATCCCCAAGGATCTTGTTGCCATTGGGGCTTGTTCACAAGAAGTTTAGGTGAATTGTGAACCACATAATGAAAAACATTTAAATCCCTCATCCACAGTTACTAACTTTGCTCAGGTTGTGGAGGTAATGGGTGAAACAGATCCTGGACAAAGGACGTCAATGTTGGGGAACGTAGTAATTTCAAAAATATTCCTACGCACACGCAAGATCATGGTGATGCATAGCAACGAGAGGGGAGAGTGTTGTCCATGTACCCTCGTAGACCGAAAGCGGAAGCGTTAACACAACGCGGTTGATGTAGTCGTACGTCTTCACGATCCGACCGATCAAGTACCGAACGCACGGCACCTCCGAGTTCAGCACGCGTTCAGCTCGATGACGTCCCTCGAACTCCGATCCAGCCGAGTGTTGAGGGAGAGTTTCGTCAGCACGACGGCGTGGTGACGATGATGATGTTCTACCGACGCAGGGCTTCGCCTAAGCACCGCTACGATATTATCGAGGTGTAATATGGTGGAGGGGGGCACCGCACATGGCTAAGAGATCAATAGATCAATTGTTGTGTCTATGGGGTGCCCCCCTGCCCCCGTATATAAAGGAGCAAGGGGGAGGCCGGCCGGCCCTTGTTGGCGCGCCAGGAGGAGGAGTCCTCCTCCTAGTAGGAGTAGGACTCCCCTCTTTCCTACTCCTACTAGGAGGGGGAAAGGAAGGGGGAGAGGGAGAAGGAAAGGGGGGCGCCGCCCCCCCCCCCTCTCCTAGTCCAATTCGGACCAGAGGGGGAGGGGGCGCGCGGACCCTCCTGGCTGCCCCTCTCTCTCTCCACTAAGGCCCATAAGTCCCATTACTTCTCCCGGGGGGTTCTGGTAACCCTCCGGCACTCCGGTTTTCTCCGAAATCACCCGGAACATTTCCGGTGTCTGAATATAGTCGTCCAATATATCAATCTTTATGTCTCGACCATTTCGAGACTCCTCGTCATGTCCGTGATCACATCCGGGACCCCGAACAACCTTCGGTACATCAAAACATATAAACTCATAATATAACTGTCATCGTAACGTTAAGCGTGCGGACCCTACGGGTTCGAGAACTATGTAGACATGGCCGAGACACGTCTCCAGTCAATAACCAATAGCGGAACCTGGATGCTCATATTGGCTCCCACATATTCTACGAAGATCTTTATCGGTCAGACCGCATAACAACATACGGTGTTCCCTTTGTCATCGGTATGTTACTTGCCCGAGATTCGATCGTTGGTATCTCAATACCTAGTTCAATCTCGTTACCGTTAAGTCTCTTTACTCGTTCCGTAATACATCATCTTGCAACAAACTCTTTAGTTGCAATGCTTGCAAGGCTTAAGTGATGTGCATTACCGAGAGGGCCCAGAGATACCTCTCCGACAATCGGAGTGACAAATCCTAATCTCGAAATACGCCAACCCAACAAGTACCTTCGGAGACACCTGTAGAGCACCTTTATAATCACCCAGTTACGTTGTGACGTTTGGTAGCACACAAAGTGTTCCTCCAGTAAACGGGAGTTGCATAATCTCATAGTCATAGGAACATGTATAAGTCATGAAGAAAGCAATAGCAACATACTAAACGATCAAGTTCTAAGCTAACGGAATGGGTCAAGTCAATCACATCATTCTCCTAATAATGTGATCTCGTTAATCAAATGACAACTCATGTCTATGGCTAGGAAACATAACCATCTTTGATCAACGAGCTAGTCAAGTAGAGGCATACTAGTGACACTCTGTTTGTCTATGTATTCACACAAGTATTATGTTTCCGGTTAATACAATTCTAGCATGAATAATAAACATTTATCATGAAATAAGGAAATAAATAATAACTTTATTATTGTCTCTAGGGCATATTTCCTTCAGTCTCCCACTTGCACTAGAGTCAATAATCTAGATTACACAGTAATGATTCTTACACCCATGGAGCCTTGGTGCTGATCATGTTTTGCTCGTGGAAGAGGCTTAGTCAACGGGTCTGCAACATTCAGATCCGTATGTATCTTGCAAATTTCTATGTCTCCCACCTGGACTAAATCCCGGATAGAATTGAAGCGTCTTTTGATGTGCTTGGTTCTCTTGTGAAATATGGATTCCTTTGCTAAGGCAATTGCACCAGTATTGTCACAAAAGATTTTCATTGGACCCGATGCACTAGGTATGACACCTAGATCGGATATGAACTCCTTCATCCAGACTCCTTCATTTGCTGCTTCCGAAGCAGCTATGTACTCCGCTTCACACGTAGATCCGCCACGGCGCTTTGTTTAGAACTGCACCAACTGACAGCTCCACCGTTCAATGTAAACACGTATCCGGTTTGCGATTTAGAATCGCCCGGATCAGTGTCAAAGCTTGCATCGACGTAACCATTTACGATGAGCTCTTTGTCACCTCCATAAACGAGAAACATATCCTTAGTCCTTTTCAGGTATTTCAGGATGTTCTTGACCGCTGTCCAGTGATCCACTCCTGGATTACTTTGGTACCTTCCTGCTAGACTTATAGCAAGGCATACATCAGGTCTGGTACACAACATTGCATACATGATAGAGCCTATGGCTGAAGCATAGGGAACATCTTTCATCTTCTCTCTATCTTCTGCAGTGGTCGGGCATTGAGTCTTACTCAATTTCACACCTTGTAACACAGGCAAGAACCCTTTCTTTGCTTGATCCATTTTGAACTTTTTCAAAACTTTGTCAAGGTATGTGCTTTGTGAAAGTCCAATTAAGCGTCTTGATCTATCTCTATAAATCTTGATGCCCAATATATACGCGGCTTCACCGAGGTCTTTCATTGAAAAACTCTTATTCAAGTATCCCTTTATGCTATCCAGAAATTCTATATCATTTCCAATCAACAATATGTCATCCACATATAATATCAGAAATGCTACAGAGCTCCCACTCACTTTCTGTAAATACAGGCTTCTCCAAAAGTCTGTATAAAACCAAATGCTTTGATCACACTATCAAAGCGTTTATTCCAACTCCGAGAGGCTTGCACCAGTCAATAAATGGATCGCTGGAGCTTGCACACTTTGTTAGCTTCCTTTGGATCGACAAAACCTTCTGGTTGCATCATATACAACTCTTCTTCCAGAAATCCATTCAGGAATGCAGTTTTGACATCCATTTGCCAAATTTCATAATCATAAAATGTGGCAATTGCTAACATGATTCGGGCAGACTTAAGCATCGCTACGGGTGAGAAGGTCTCATCGTAGTCAATCCCTTGAACTTGTCGAAAACCTTTCGCAACAAGTCGAGCTTTATAGATAGTAACATTACCGTCAGCGTCAGTCTTCTTCTTGAAGATCCATTTATTTTCAATGGCTTGCCGATCATCGGGCAAGTCAACCAAAGTCCATACTTTGTTCTCATACATGGATCCCATCTCGGATTTCATGGCCTCAAACCATTTTGCGGAATCTGGGCTCACCATCGCTTCTTCATAGTTCGTAGGTTCGTCATGGTCTAGTAACATAACCTCCAGAACAGGATTACCGTACCACTCTGGTGCGGATCTTACTCTGGTTGATCTACGAGGTTCAGTAATAACTTGATCTGAAGTTTCATGATCATCATCATTAACTTCCTCACTAATTGGCGTAGGTGTCGCAGAAACTGGTTTATGTGATGAACTACTTTCCAATAAGGGAGCAGGTACAGTTACCTCATCAAGTTCTACTTTCCTCCCACTCACTTCTTTCGAGAGAAACTCCTTCTCCAGAAAATTTCCGAATTTAGCAACAAAAGTTTTGCCTTTGGATCTGTGATAGAAGGTGTACCCAATAGTCTCCTTTGGGTATCCTATGAAGACACATTTCTCTGATTTGGGTTCGAGCTTATCAGGTTGAAGTTTTTTCACATAAGCATCGCAGCCCCAAACTTTAAGAAACGACAACTTTGGTTTCTTGCTAAACCACAGTTCATAAGGCGTCGTCTCAACGGATTTTGATGGTGCCCTATTTAACGTGAATGCAGCCGTCTCTAAAGCATAACCCCAAAACGATAGCGGTAAATCAGTAAGAGACATCATAGATCGCACCATATCTAGTAAAGTACGATTACGATGTTCGGACACACCATTACGTTGTGGTGTTCCGGGTGGCGTGAGTTGCGAAACTATTCGCATTGTTTCAAATGTAGACCAAACTCGTAACTCAAATATTCTCCTCCACGATCTGATCGTAGAAACTTTATTTTCTTGTTACGATGATTTTCAACTTCACTCTGAAATTCTTTGAACTTTTCAAATGTTTCAGACTTATGTTTCATTAAGTAGATATACCCATATCTGCTCAAATCATCTGTGAAGGTGAGAAAATAACGATATCCGCCACGAGCCTCAATATTCATCGGACCACAATCATCTGTATGTATGTAACTCTATCATTAGTACCTTAGCGCTGCATGAGATCCACATTAACGGGGGGAAGTATACATGGACTAATAACCAGGCTCACCCCACACTAGAGAAACTGGATCGTATCCTCATGTCAGAAGATTGGGAAGACATGTATCCTCTTGTATCTGTCTGAAAGCTAGTCCGAGAGATTTCTGATCACAATCCCTTGTTGCTCTCTTCGGGTGATGAGGGGAGAGAAGCCCCTAAACCGAGAGAATTCCGTTTTAACCTTTCCTGGATTAAAGATGATAGATTCCTGCCACTAGTCACACAAATCTGGACTAGGAAAGTTAAATCATCTGATCCTATAGATATCCTGAATATCAAGCTCAAAAGTTTTAAAACTTACTTCAAAGGCTGGGGGTCCGATAGATATGGTCATGATAAAAAGAAAAAGGAAGACCTTAGATTGGAACTTTCCATGCTCGAGGAACTTGAAGAGGATGGGCCACTTCCTCCTGAGCTCTACAGTAGGAAGATGGATGCCAATTTTGAACTACATGAAATGCTTGTGAATGAAGAGATTTTCTGGTTGCAACAGTCCCACGAGCGTTGGCTCCTTAAAGGGGATTTGAACACAGATTACTACCATAAGATAGCCAATGGGCGAAAACGCGAAAATACCATCCACTCACTTAAGGTGGGTGAGGAGATGACAATTAAGGGCACGGACAATTTGATTGCTCATGCCATTAACTTTTATAAAGATCTATTCGGCCCAGCTCCTGGTAATCAATTCCATCTAAGCCCAGATACGTGGACTGACGATGAGAAGCTCACTGAGAGTGATAACCTAGATCTCTGTCGTGACTTTACGGAGCTAGAAGTTAAAGAAGCTCTGTTTGACATGGCCCCTAATAGAGCCCCGGACCTGATAATATTCCTGTTGAATTTTATTAGGTCTGTTGGGGTATCGTAAAAGGGGATATCATGGCTTTGTTTGATCATTTCCATCAAGGAAAACTTGATGTTAAATGCCTTAATTATGGGATCGTTACCCTTCTCCCGAAAGTGTCTAGTGCTAAGAGAATCCAGCAGTTCAGGCCTATATGTCTCCTTAGATGTCCTTACAAACTCATCACTAAGGTGCTCGATCGCAGAGTTGCTGTGTATGCTGATAAACTAATTATTCTCACTCAAAATGCTTTTGTGAAAGGAAGAAATATCATGGATGGAGTGCTTTCTCTCCATGAGATACTCAACTACACGCATGTAAAGAAAAGAGTGGGGGTTGTTCTTAAACTAGATTTTGAAAAGGCATACGACGAAGTTAACTAGGAATTCCTCCTTGAGTGTCACAAAATGTGGGGTTTAATGAAACATGGCGTGGATGGATTAAGCAAATTCTGTATAATGGGACAGTTAGTATCAAACTGAATAACTGTACTAGTCCCTACTTTCAGAGTGCCAAAGGGGTTCGCCAAGGGGACCCCCACTCCCCTTTCCTGTTCAACCTGGCTGTTGAATGCCTCACCAAAATGATCAAAAATTCCCAGAAAAACAAACTGATCACGGGCTTAGCATCTGATCTCATCCCTGATGGGGTGGCTGTCTTGCAGTATGCAGACAACACCATCATATGCTTGGAGGATGATGTAGAGAAAGCAGTTAACCTGAAGTTACTGCTCTACTTGTTTGAATTGATGTCTGGGCTGAAAGTAAATTTCCAAAAAAGTGAGATTCTTACAGTGGGGGGATGAGAATGTTGTCAAAAATACGCGGAGCTATTTAATTGTGAGATAGGAAGTTCCCCTATCAAATATCTAGGTATGCCTGTTAGCTATACGAACTTGAAAACTTCTGATTGGGAATTTATTATGAGCAAGTACCTAAAGAGATTTTAGGCCTAGATGGGCAATGCGGCCTCAATGGGGGGAAGGCATACCTTATTAGACTCCGTGGTCACACAGATCTCTTTGTATCATATGTCGATGTGGCTTATGAATAAAACCTTCATAGAGAGGCTAGATAAGCACAGAAGGAGATTCTTCTAGCAGGGATGCAACAAAAAAAGGAGGTACCACCTTGTGAAATGGAGAAGAATATGTAGATCCAAAGAAAAAGGTGGACTGGGAATAAAAGATCTTTGAAAACAAAACATCAGTTTGATGGTTAAATGGTGGTGGAAACTTGAAACTCAAAAAGGGCTTTGGCAGGATATTGTTCGTGCCAGATACCTCCGCAACAAAACTGTTGCGGATGTCACTCCCAGGTTCTCTGATTCACCATGCTGGAAAGCATTACTAAAAGTAAAAGAGGTGTATATGATAGGCAGAAAGATTGAGACTAAATCTTGGAACATCACTAGGATGTGGAAAGACTCGATTAACAGGTTACCTCCTCTTCAGGAGCAATACCCTCAAATGTTTGACATATGTAACTCCTGACTGCACCTTGAACAAAATGAATGGTGCTGACACCTTCGTTCTTTAGACGCAGACTTACCCCTGAGCTGCTTAGACAGTGGGAAGAACTATTATCTATAGTCAGAAAAATCCCCCTTGTCAGGGGAGGTGACAGTGACAGAATCTTCTGGGGGCTTAACCAGAACGGCAAGTTTAGTACCAAGTCTGTGTACAAACTGCTGGAAAAACCTCTTGCTGGATGCAACTATAAGTGGGTGTGGAAAGCTAAAATCCCTCTTAAAATTAAAATCTTCTAATGGTAGTTATCTCAGGATGCGATGCATATGAGACAAGTGATAAGGAAGAAAAATTGGCCAGGAAATCCTTGTTGTTCCTTCTGCAAGGAGGTAGAAACTTCTAAACATTTATTCTTTACATACCCAGTTGCCAGGGTGGTCTGGAGATCTATTGGGGTGGTTTTGGGCACTGACAAGTGCCCCAACAACTACTGGCAGTACTTTGTTTGGTGCAATAAGTTTCTTCCTAGGAAAGAAACATTCTATACAGTGGGATTAGCTGCTACCTGTTGGGCCATTTGGCTGACACGTAATCGGGCCACCTTTGAAAAGAAGCAGATAAAGACTCCTTTTGAGATTGTTTTCTCTCTTTGTTCGTTTCTTTTATATTGGACAGGATTGCGAAAAGGAGAAGCGGTTGGGGAGCTACGCGCGGGCGCGGAGATGATCAGGACCAGCACGATGCAACTCATGAGGCTGTGCGACGCTGGCAAGCAACCGATCCAAAGCTCGTGAAAGGTCATGGGTGCTTCTGCGTAGGCGTCCAAGACCCATGCATCCCAAAAAAAGACAACAAAGGCGTCTTCAGTCAAAAAGCTTTCCGCTGTCTATTCTCATCTCTAGCTGATTAGGTCGTTAGTCCGCTATTTGTTTTGTGTTACCTCGGCTTTGCCCTGGTTGGTTTTGGCTTGTAATAGACTTGACAAAGTTGGTGTTACCAGGTTTTCGCCCCATGGCATCCGTTTCAACGGCGAGCGGATGTGATGGGTTTCCGGGTAGTGCTTGAACTTGCTCTACCCTCTTTCCCTCCTCCTGACAACTTGAACTGGTTTGTATTTCCGTTCTCTTGCAATGGAAAGGGGTAAAGCCCGGTTCAAAAAAACCATGTATACAGACCTCGTCAATGATGGGCAGCCTTTTCACCTCAAATATATATGAAAAATGAAAGTCCCATTGAAAATAAAATTCTTCATGTGGTACTTGGATCGCAATGTCATCCTGACAAGGGATAATCTAAAAAACATTGGCAGGGATGCACTAAGTGTTGCTTTTGTGGTGATGAGGAGTCGATTCAGCATCTATTCCTTCAATGCCCACTTGCCAAGCTACTATGGTGAACAATCCATATAGCTTTCAATCCACCTCCACCCACGAGTAGTACGAATATATTTGGAAACTGGTTAGTGAGGGTGCACCCCAAGTTGAAGTCTCACATCCGTGTGGGAATTTGTGTTTTACTTTGGGCCATTTGAAACACTAGTAATGATTGTATTTTTAACAGAACGAAAGTTTCGAACTTTTTGCAGGTTATCTTCAAGGCTACCAGCTGGATCCATATATGGTCGTTACTACACAAGGAGGAGGATTGGGCACCCATGATCTTTGGGTGCAACCGATGGGAGATGGTCTATCAATATTTATTCAGCCGATTTGGTTGGCGGACTACTAGTAGGATTTGTGATGCATGAGTCCCATTTCCCTATAATATTCTATTTTAAAAAAAATTGCCCCGGGGGCAGTCGTGTGCGACAATTTATTGGTTGAACTTTGTTATGGTCCGATGATGAACTTTGATATGATAAATAAAAGGATGTGTGCATCACTCGATGCAGAGGCCAAGGGATGTCCCCTCTTTTCGAAAAACAATACGCAAACAAGACTGGCCAGAAAAGCAAACAAACAAGACCGGCCAGAAAAGCACCTAGCAAACACCCATGCGGCAGGCAAGGCCGGTCATGCAGCGCTCACACCCCGATTCGTGTGCACAAGCATACGCGGCGCACGCGTACGAGGCAACCCAGCGGCCAAATTTAGTGTTTTGGCCCTTTTTAGAAGTTAAGCCGAATATGACCTCGTTTTAAATAAAATCAGGATCTAACCCTTTTCCTACCACCGGAGTCGATGGCGGTAGGGTATAACTACCTACTGCCGAGGCCCCTTGCGGTAGGATTGACGGCAGAGGCGGACAACGTTGGTTGTTGCTGATGTGGTTAGAATGTACCTACCACCAAAGAAGGCTGCGATAGGGTGAAGTACCCAACCACCAATGTATCTGGCAGTAGGCTTCAAACACCCCCCCCCACACACACACACACCTCCCTAGACACCGAGCTCCAGACGATTCTATTCCTGAAACTGGGGTTTATTTTGCGATAGAGTGCCTGGCGGTAGCCTGTAGTACCCTACCGCCAACTACCTCGACGGTAGGTGTCGAAGAGGGGAAATCTGTGTTGTTCCTGAGTGGGTTATATTTTACGGTAGGGTATGCAACCCTACCGCCCTGGTGGTAGGGGCTGGCTTGGTGGGTGGGCCCCGCCAGCCGGCTTATAACTGTTCAAAACCTACCGCCGGGCTCGCTGGCGATAGGGTATAACAGCTTACCGCCAGGGGCCTCAGCGGTAGGGTTGACGGCACGGGTGACAAGTCCTTTACTTAAGCTGGCGTGGATAAGTGGCCTACCGCCAAGGGCCTCGGCGGTAGACAGTTATACCCTACCGCCATCGACCCCAACAATAAGGATAGAGACTAGATCCTCTGAAATTTTTTCGAACCAGGTCAAATCCAGCTTAACAGGTCAAAACACTATATTTGGCCCGACCCAGCAGGGGCGACGAATGCTGGCCGTCTAGACAAGCACGCACATAAAATCAACTAGCTAATCCAAAAAAACATAAAACTAACGGGCAAGCACGCAAAAACTCCCTCCGTCTTGAAATAAGTATCTCAACTTTGTACTAGCTCTAGTACAAATTTGTATTAAGCTCAAGACACTTATTTTGGGATGGAGGGAGTAAAACCGACTAGCGTACCAAGCACTGCCAGTTGGCCCTCTCTAAATAGTCGTTTGTCCCATGCTGTGTCAGCCACGCATGCCCGTCTAGAACGATGCTGACAGCCAGCCTCCATGCGTGAACCAGTGTCGCGGGCGTGGGCGTCGGGCGAAACGCACGCCCTGCCTGTCGCAACCGGGCAGCCGACACGGGGCGTACAAGCCAGCCAACAGGCAGGTCCAATCACGCCATCACGAGCAAGCGGGCGCAAGGGGGGCTCCTCACAAGCACAACCGAATCTGCTCCATGATGGTGGCACCACACCTTACCGCCGAGGCAGATCGCCCTGTCCTCGCGGCACCAGCATACTTTATATAGGAGTATAATCGTCATTGTTGAAACCAGTGGCGGAGGCAGCGTGTAGGCACGGTGGGCCGTGGCCCACCCAGAATTTGAAGAATTTTTTTCTACCATGTACTAATTTATCCCAAAGGACTGTCCAAAGCCCAGCCCCAGCCGTCTAGGTTTCTTCTCGCGTGTGAAGGCAGCTCCGTGCCTCCGTCTCCTCTCTGGCCACGCCGCCTCAGCGGCTAATCCCTCACCTATCTCTCCTCCGAGCTCCGGCCACTGGTTCCCCTCCTCTCGCCGCTCCCCTCCTCTCGCCCCGCCCAGGCGCCCACAGTCGCCGTCGTCAGGCTAGGAGAGACGAGACAGGGGCATCCGTTGCGTCTCCCCTGCAGACTACGGCTGGATCGATCCTGCCGTGCTCGCGGCTGGCTGGACGCCTCTCCAGCTGCGTCTCCCTCACCACTGCCACCGCCGGACCAGTACTGCGCCGGACGGCCTCAAATCATCTTCCCCAACCTCCGTTTGAACAAATCAGCAATGTGAGATTCCAAGCTTCCCCCCAAAATTGATGCTTTGCTGCTTCCAAATAAATTGATGCCCAGTCCAGTGTATATGAATTATGAATTGCTAGTAGTTGATGTCCAGTGCCCCGGTGGCCCAATCCAGCGTTTATTTGTACTGGTTTATATGCAATGGTCAATAGCTGATGCTTATATTGTGTAGAACTGATTCGATATGCTGCTGCTACCAATGATGTTTTAATTTTGATATAATTGCAGAGCAGAACATGAAGAGGAATGGTGCCATTCTGGACCTTTTTCGAAAACATGAAGAGAAAGAGAGGAAGATTGCTACTGAACATCACACTGAAGTTATTGAAAATGTGTGGTGTCCTAATTCCCCACCTCCAATCCATTCCGATACGGACATGGATACAGATACTGAGATCGATGTTGAAATTGAAGATGCAACGCCAAGTCTTCCATCACCCCAATAGCCAAGTGCACATGTCTTTTCAGGTGATCCAGGGAAAAGAACTCCTATTTTAGAGTATGCTTTTAATGATCAAGATAGTGTTCGAAGAAGATACATTGCAAAAACTGCATGCCGACCATATGCACATGCTTTTCAAGTCAGGAAAATCTACGGTAAAAATCGACACTTTAGTTTTGTTTGGTTTGAAAAGTACAGTTGGCTAGAATATAGTGTCTCAAAGGAAGCAGCATATTGCTTTGTGTGCTATTTGTTCAAAGGGAAAACTAATGGGGGGCCTAGGGGTGATGCCTTTGTTAAAACTGGTTGGAGAAATTGGAACAAACCTGATGCACTGGACAAACATATGGGCGGTATTGGTAGCATTCACAACCAAGCTCAAGAGAAGTACAATTTATTTGTGACACCTCAAACGTCAATTTGTAATACCATGGTGAGGGTGTCTAAACATGATCTGCGTCCTTACAAGGCTAGGCTAACTTATTCACTAAGATGCTTGAGGTTTCTTTTGAACCAAGGATTGGCATTTCATGGACATGATGAGAGTGAAGAATCTAGCAATAGGGGGAACTTTTTTGAACTTCTAAAATGGCTTGCAGAAAATGATGAAGTTGATAAGATTGTTTTGCACAATACTCCTGGAAACTGCATCTTGACTAGTCCAACGATACAAAAACAAATTATTGAATGTTGTGTTGTGCTAACTACAAAACAAATTATTGAAGATCTTGGTGATGAGCACTATGCGATCCTAGCTGATGAGTCTAGTGATGCATCTCATAAAGAGCAACTTGTTATTTGCATACGTTATGTTGATAAAGTTGGAAAGGGGTGTGAGAGGTTTCTTGGAGTTGTTCATGTTGCCAACACAACTTCCTTGTCACCTAAAGCTGCAATTGAATCTTTGCTTACCGATCATCATTTGACTCTTACTCAAATCTGTGGGCAAGGATATGACGGGGCTAGCAACATGAAAGGAGAGATTAAAGGGTTGAAAACATTGATCATGGAAGAGTCGCACTCTGCTTATTACATTCATTGCTTTGCACATCAACTTCAATTGGTTCTTATTGCCGTGGCAAAGGGAAATGAACCATGTAAATGGTTTTTTGATCATGTTTCTTACTTGCTGAATATTGTTGGAGTTTCTTGCAAGCGTCATGACATGCTTCGAGATGTTAGAGCTCAAAAGGTTCTGGAAGCACTTGAAATGGGTGAAATTGAAAGTGGAAGTGGGTTAAATCAAGAGATGGGATTAGCTAGACCCGGTGATACTCGGTGGGGTTCTCATTTTCGAACCATTCTGCACATTATTACCATGTACCCCACAATACTAGAAGTACTTGATACTATTGGAAAAGATCCTTCACAAAGTGGTGAGTGGACAAGAATACGTGCAGTGGCTTTTGCCTTGGAGTCATATGACTTTGTTTTCAATCTTCACGTGATGCTTGTTATTCTTGGCCACACTAATGAGTTGTCTCAGTCATTGCAAAAGAGAGATCAAGATATTGTTAATGCAATGACACTTGTTAGTTTGGCAAAGAATAAAATGTGACATATGAGGTCTCATGGCTAGGAAGAATTTCTTGCAAAGGTGACATTGTTTTGCAACAAACATGGCATTGAAGTTCCTACACCAGAGGATAATTATGTGCCTCGTGGAAGATCACCTCGGTATTATCAAGTGCAAACAAATGATGATCGTTATAGAAGAGAAGTATATCTTGGTATCCTTGATCAAATCATTCAAGAGCTTGACAATAGGTTTGATGAGGTTAATATGGAGTTGCTTATTTGCATGTCTGCTTTGAACCCCACCAATTCATTTGCTTCTTATGATGCACTCAAGGCAATGAAACTTGCTGAATTCTACCCCCAGGACATATCAAGCATGGATTTGGTAAGGCTTGAATTCCAACTTGATACTTTTATTGATGATATGAGACAAGATGATAGGTTAAGATATGTGCGTAATATTGGTGAACTCTCTGTTATGCTTGTCGGTACAAACAAACATGTTCTCTATGATTTGGTCTACATGCTTATCAAATTGGTATTGATCTTACCGGTGGCCACAGCGAGTGTTGAAAGAGTATTTTCGGCAATGAATCTAGTGAAAAATAAGTTGAGAAATAGTATGAGTGATGATCTCATGAACAACTGTTTAGTAACATTCATTGAGCGAGACGTGTTCTTGAAAGTAAGCGAGGAAGACATAGTTGAAGATTTCATGGCAAAGGAACGTCGTAGAGTTACTTAGTGTTATAATTTCTACATGCCTACATATGTATATCTTTCATGTAAGACTATTTGTATTTGCAACGTTGCAAATTTGGAATATTTGGGAACTATAATGTTGTCTGACTTGATTGGGCTATTTGTATTATATTTTTGCCAACTATTATATGTATGACACTTGGATTAGGTAGAATTTTTTTTAGGTGTGCACACCCACCATTTCTTTCCTGGCTCCGCCACTGGTTGAAACTAAGGGTGTGACACTTCCAAAGAAGAAACAACAAACATGTGATCAAGGAACTCCCCATCGCGTCCGCGTCGCTCCCAGGGGGCGACACGGACGAACCCCAGCCCGCCGCCGCCCTCCACACCTCCTCTCCCCGCCCCTCGCCGCCGCCAGGTGACGTCACCGGGCAAAGCCCCGATGATGGTCGGCGGCGACGGGGTTTTCTCCCTCGCGCGGCCTTGTCTGCGGCGGCGGATTCCTTCCCCGCCCGGCCTGGTTAGGAGGGATCCGGCCGGTGCGGCGCGTTGCTCAGGCGGTTCGTGGGCGCCGGGGAGTTGGCCTCGGGCTCCTTCAACGTGGCGGTGGTCGGCTTGGATGGGGAGCGATTCGGGAAAAGGAGCTTCAAGGCGGCGGCGGCGAGCTGTCGATCTGGCGTGGCTTGAAGGGCGGCGGTGTGCTCGTGCTCTCGATCTGGCGCGGCTAGAAGGGAGACGTGTTGCTCGTGCTCTCGTCTAGGTGCGGCTAGAAGAGCGGCAGCAGCCGTGGTGCATTGGGACGTCAGATCTAGCTTGGTGTTGCCGGAGCTGGCTTCGGTGGTGATGTTCGGGCTGCTTGACCGGTCATCTCTGCATGGTGCAGGTGATGGCGGTGGGGAAGCTCTCGCCTTTGGTTCCTCGCCTTGTGGTGTCGCCAAGGCTGACTGCTGCTGGGCACCGTGGTGGTGTTGGTGGTTGCGGTGTGCTTGGCGGGGTGGTGTCGGCTGTTTGGTGGAGGTTTGGAGGCACAGCGGGGGCACGGCGAGGGCATTCGCCGGATCCTGCTGAGGAGCACTACTGGTAGGTGGCTGCAGGTAGAGCGCCAGCACGGCGGTGGCGGCGGCGTTGGATTGGCCATGAGGGCGACGGCGCCGAGATGGCCCTGCCAGAAAGGTGTCCTGGCGTGCAGCGGGCTTCCGGCCGCCTCCGTGTGAGGGGATCGCGGCGATGCCCCCGTGAAGATGGCGCCGGAGTGAGGTTGGAGGGGCGGGCCAAATCCAATCTAGCGGCAGTCTCTTGGTGTCGATGAAGGCCGATGAAGCGGATCTGGCTTTTGCTCCGCTTGGAGGTGTGGTTGCTTCTCGACGGCGATGTTGGTGGAGGTCTGGTTCGCGCTCTCTCAACAGTGCAGGTGGTGCTGGACCACGGCTACACGGCTTCGGCGGATTGGCTACGGTGACGGCGGTGCGAGACTTCAGGAACAGTGCTACCGGTACCTCGTCGGAGTGGAGATGCGCAACATTACGAATGAAAATCATGTCCGGTTTTTGCCGGCCAGCGTCGATGGCACCCTTGGGTGTCGTTCCCCTCTCTGGAGGCGACGTCGAATGTGTCGCCATCTCCCTCGTGCTTGGTGTTGGTAGTTGTCTCCGGTCAAAAGCCTTTGTCCTCTAAAGCGGCATGATGGCGGCGTCTGCGACGTCGTTTCTCTGTTGGGAGCATCGTATGAGGAGACTGAGTTTCCTGTTGGCACTCCTCTAGTGTTGATCGTGGCCCTGGCCGCTCTCCTCCAATGCTATGTATGGTCGTCGCGGATGAATCCAAAGGAAGCTGGAGTTGCTATTCTTCGAAGGTGTTCGGAGTCGATCAAGACACAGCGAGGTTCTTCGATTTTGGGCAGGTTTTCCATGTTGTAGTTGTGTTGTCGTGTGTGGCTGTCCTGAGGATAGCCGAATGTGGTGTTGTGCTACGCTCATTGTTCGCAACGAGTGGTAGATGTCATGTACTAATTTTCTCTCCTTCTATAAAGCTATGGTACGCAATTTGCGTACTCTCAAAAAAAGACACTTTCAAAGAAAAAAATGATAACATATGATCAGCTACAATAGCTGGCCAAATATTCTTCTAAAAGCTTAAATCAACGTGAATGGACAATTAGCATGCCAACGTTCTTGATGCACAAAAAAAGAAAAGCATGCCAACGTTCTGTAGACAACGATTTGCTCCTAACAACTATGCAGAATGAATTTAAAACAATAGGGTTTCTCCCTCACGGCAAAACACAAACCTCTGGATCTGTCTACTTTTACCAAAATCTGTCGTCAACAGCTATCTTTTCTCCAATAATGGACAAATGGCAATGCAACCACGATAACGAACCATTACAGCCAGAACTTACGGTTCAGCATTGCAAGCACATTGAAGATTTGTTGGTTTCCATCTTTCAATTAGGAGGACAGGAGCTGGTGCATGAGTCGATTGATCATCTCATAACTAGTAAAAGTAATGACAGCGTTCGGCGTTGTTCGCAACAAATTTGTAGCACAACCTCGGTAGAATCCAGCAATCCCCTCCTTCTGTAACACTTGCTTTATACAGTCCGTTACACCTATATACCGTATAGCACCATGGGGAACACGGCCTTGTTCTTGCAACTTAGATCGTACAACCTGCGTGTAAAACAATGACTGAAAATTTAAATAATAGCAAGGGCCTTTTGATGTGCCAACAGAAGGTGATTATTCCTTGTTAAATTAAACACATCTCTCTGTTTCTTTCTCTAATTTAACTCCTAAAGGAGATCAGATATATCATACTCCATCCATGTCAGGGTCTATTTTGTTTCATCAAGGCATGTTATTGGTGTCACTAGATATGTTGTCCAAAGAATCCTGATTGTGACTTTGTAGACGCAAACCACATATTAATGGACTAATTATTGGTCAAATCCTCGTCTGGCCAAAAATACGACTTACATTTTGTAATGGATGAAATATTTCTTTAGCCTCTCATTTCATAAGCTTATGTATTTCATTTGAAAATAGACTCCTCATTTGGAGTAGGCAGTAACAACTGCTCCATTCAGTTATCCCAGTGAGAAGTAAAAAGGCATTAAAATTGTTGCACTCCATGATTTGCTATTCCATAATGGGGACACAAACAGATCTGGCAGAAGTTACAAACTACACTGCGTTTGTACTACCATAGAAGGAGAAGCATGTATGCAGCAAATGATAAAGCATTTGGATGATGAAAGTATACTATCGAATAGGGAGGATCGATAAACATACCTCATGAGGGTATGTTATGAGCGAGGCTGCTATTTTGGATCCTGAAGAACAAATTGCTACTTGACCAGGGCCAAGCTTGTCAACTGTAGTATTGTCTGGAAAACACATACACTTTTCGGTCAATCTCTTGCCCAGATTCGTCTCACTTTTCATTGTAGAAGATATCTCATTACCTCTTTTGGCAATGTACAGCTTCGCCTTCTCGTATACTGGGAACTGGATGGCTACATGAGTAACCCCAGCTAAAGAAGGAAGAAGACCACTGTTGTCATGGAAGAAACAATCAAGGACACAACAAAAAGTAAAAACGATTGAGCTTTACAGTCAAAATGCAGACTACCTGTACAATCCACGGAGACCTTCTTCTGCTGCAATCCTACGTAACGCAGATAAGATGCTCGTGTAAGGCACCACGCCAGGCCTCATCCCTTGTGTCTTCAGGAGAAAACAGAGTAATATAGTTGTTGAATATCATTCAATGTGCCACACAAATGCAAGATTGTGCCCCAAAATTAAGCAACAACAAAAATTCATGTATGACTTCTTATAAATGATCAGGTCCAAAGATATTGTGACTTAGTTTAAGTTGTTAACGATAAACATTCAATTAAATCGGAGAGAAGTCCATGTTACAACCCTGAATTGTTACCAAAGTCTAAAGATATAACCGCGAACTTCAAAATCGTCTACTTTACAACCTCAAACATTCAAAACCGTTCAAAAAACAACCCTAAACCAGTTTCACACAGTTTTGACTGGTTTTGACCATTGACTGCCTAGTCATCCCAGCCAGTTTTGACCATTGACTGGTTCCCATGATATTCAATCAGGGAAAGTTTCAAAACGTTTTGCCAAACAGATAAATAATTATAAGGAAAATGCATATTCAGGACCTTTTGGGCTAAAAATTGGCAACAAAAAAGAAGTCTCCAGACCTCGCGAGCATCATGGATCCGTCAAGAAACCAGTGCTCAAGGTCGACCTACATGGGAAGATTCTGGGACTTGGTCCACTGAACTAGGAAGTCGTACAGGGCCTGTGACTTTATCACCTTGCAAGACTGGTAAGTGATCTTCAAGGGAAGGAGCTCGATGCGCCAATGGATCCGTCAAGAAACCAGTGCTCAAGGTCGACCTACATCGGAAGATTCTGGGACTTGGTCCACTGAACTAGGAAGTCGTACAGGGCCTGTGACTTTATCACCTTGCAAGACTGGTAAGTGATCTTCAAGGGAAGGAGCTCGATGCGCCAATTGGCGACCAGGCCCATGGCGTTTCTATTGTTGATGATGTCGGCCAGGGGTGCGTGGCTGACCATAGTGATCGGGTGAGCTTGGAGGTAGTGTAGCAGCTTCCGAGCCGCCATGAACACCCCATAGGTGATCTTTTCATAGTGGGTGTAACGAGACTTCGATGGGGAAAACACCTCACTGACGTAATACATCAGGTGTTGGACCTTCTAAGCTCGGCCTTCCTCCTCGCATTAAACCACGACCACCACGCTTACAATCTATGTAATAGCACAGATATATAAAAGCATGGATTCATCAGTTCTTGGAGCGGCCAAAATTGGTTGCTTCACAGCAGCTGCTTGAGGTTGTCCAGTGCCGACTGGGCTTCATCTATCCCGATGAATTAGTCCGAATTCTGAAGGAGACCGTACAGCAGCAAGGCCTTTTCGCCGAGCTGGGAAATGAAGCGGCTTAGGGTTGCAACCTGCCAACTTCTGGACGTCCCTCAGCTTCTTGGGTTTGCCGAGCTTTGAGATCGCCGCCATTTGGTCAGGGTTTGGGCTCGATGTCGCACTGGGAGATGATGAAGCCGAGAAGCTTGCCCGAAGGAACCTCGAACAGGCATTTATCCGGAGTTAGCTTCATCCAGAATCGACGCAGTTTAGCAAACGTCTTCACAGGCAAACGTCTTCGCGAGGTCGGCCAGGTGGCTGTCCTCCAAACCTTGAGACCACCACGTCGTCGACATAGGCCTCGACGTTGACGTTGATCTACTCGTCGAGGCACTTCCGCATGGTGCACTGGTATGTTGCGCCAACGTTCTTGAGTCCGAAGGGCATCATGATGTAGCAGAAGGGCCCAAAAGGCATGATGAAGGAGGTCCTCTCCTGGTCAGATTCTTTCATCCGGATCTAGTGATATCCCGAGTAGGTATCCCGAAAGCATAGGCGCTCACACCCCACAATGGAATCGATCACTTGGTCGATGCAAGGGCGCAGAAACGGATCCTTGTGGCATGCCTTGTTGGGGTCGGTGTAGTCAGACACACATGCGGCACGTGTAGTTTTTCTTCCGGATGAGGACTGGGTTTGCCAGCCAGTCCAAGTGGGAAACTTCTCAAATGAAACCGGCTGCCAAGAGCCATGCTAGCTCTTCTCCAATAGCTTTACACCTTTCTGGTGCGAATCAACGCAGGGCTTGCTTCACGGGTCGAGCGCTCTTCAAGACGTGCAATGAGTGCTTGGCATGTTTTGCCGATACACTAGGCATGTCAGCAGGCTGCCATGTGAAGATGTCTCGGTTCTCATGGAGAAAATTGATGAGAGCACTTTCCTATGTGTTGCTCAGGTCGGCGTTGATCTCAACGGTCAGCTTGACCTTCTGGGTGTCCTGGCCTAGCTGGAAAGCAGAGGTCACTTGACCTTCTTGGTCGGTGAGAGGGCCTCTGGACCCGCCGTCTTCTGGATTTTGGCGAGCTCAGCTTCAGCTAGGTCGACATTGGCCACCATGAAATCATGTGCGCACTTGAAGTTGCCGCTGACCATAATTACCCAGTTGGGGCCCGGCACCTTCAGCTTTAAGTACACGTAACATGGGATTGCCATGAATTTCGTGTGCGTTGGTCAGCCGAGAAGGGCATGATAGGCAAGATTGCCATTAATTTCGCGTGCGTTGGTCAGCCGAGGAGGGCATGATAGGCGCTCCTGAAAGGGATGACCTCGAAAGATAGTGTCACGGCTCGGAAGTTCGAGAGTGACAAAAACAACCTCCAAGGAGATCCATCCCAGGAGATCCATCCCAATGGCTGGGCACACTTCCCCGGCTCGATGTCGTGGAAATGGCTGGAGGTCGGCCGCAAGCGTGAGATATGCCCATCTTTTCCGGCGTCTCGATGTAGAATATGTTGATGTCGTCTTCCATCAGGACCTTGGACAGATGGCAACCCCCATGACCAAGTCGAGCACCAAGGTGAATCTCCCTAGGTGAGGAATATGTAGTCCGGAAGGTTGGACTGGTCAAACAGAATTGCACGGTAGGACCAGTCGAGGTATTGGGGACGTCGGGCACTAGCACATTGCCTTGCACTGTGTGATCTTTCAGACCCGCTAGGATTCGAGGCCGCAAAAGACCCCATCACCTTCTTTACGTCCTGGGGGAAGACCTTCTCGGGATGACTGCCACCCTTGGGGCACTGTTCTCGAAGTCGTTGTTGCTTGTTGGGTTTTCGGCGACCAACTAGTCGTTGAAGTTGCATTGTCGGCTTGTGTGTGTCGCCTGGTAGCCCATGTAGGTGTGGTAGCTGCAAGGCCATCCATTATCTCATCATAGGTTTTTCTTGGGGTTTTCCCCTTCAGCTGCCACATGCACTACTACTTGTTTCCAGGGCCGCTTCCTTTACATCGTGGTGTTGTACTCCGCCGCGGCGACAAGGTCAGAGTCCGACTCGACATTCTTGCGCTTGCGCTTCTGGTTCTGCCTGGAGCGATCACGGTAGCCCCTTGACTTGGAGGACTCGGGCTTGTCCTGGCAGGTCCAGTTTCTCCTGCCGGCTCACACGGACTCTTCGTCGGCCACGAAGTTGTTGGCGATTTCCATGAGCTCGCACATACACTTCCAGGCCCCGAATTTGAAGGCCTGAATAGCCAGCTCACTGGAAACATCGTCCAAAGAGTTTCTCTTATTGAGCCACCACGAGATGAACCAGCGGATTGTATCCTAAAGGCTCTTGAATGCAATAAGTGAGGTCATAGGCACTGCATGACATCTGGTAGGTGCCTTCAAAATCTGTCATGAACGCATCCTAGAAAACCTGGCACTTGTAGATAGAATTGGCTACGAACGTAGCAAAGTGCATTCAGTTCATCTCCTCTGGCTTGGTTGACGACTGTGAGGTAGTCGGCCAGCCAGTTGTCCGACTTGGAGTCGCCCATATATTTGTCGATGCCCCGCACCTGGAATTTTGGCGAGAAAGGGTGCTCGAGGATGTCTTTGATAAAGCATGCCAAGTTGATGAATGCCGCCCAACTTGAGTGAACCGGGCTAAGGACCTCTGGGTCCCACCGGTACCGTGGTGCTCTACGAGTGCGAAGGGCTCGGATGGTATCCCACGCATCGGCCGACTTACGAGTCGGTCTTGAACCATGAGGGTCAGATCGAATGGTGACGGGCGGCCTAACGAGTTTGAGCTGCAGGTCGGTTGCAATTGGGCACGAAGAATTGGCGTTTGTGCGCAGCTCAGAGGTGATCGCTAGTCGGTTGCGCATCTGGGTTGACATGCCGTGTTGCACCACTGTTGCCTTGATCACAGTGTTGAATCACTTGGCCATCGGTTGATCTGACCTGAGGTTGATGTTGTCGTGCAGATCCACACGACCGCCATGGGGTTCCGGAGAAGGGTGAGATAAACCATTGCGTCATCGAGCTACCAGTCCAGGATGGAAGCGCGGGATGGAAGTTTAGCCGAGAGTGCACACGAAGCAATTACCCAAGTTCAGGCCCTTACGGTGGAGGTAATGCCCTACACTCCTGCTAGATTGATTGAGGTTTGGAGTACAATGATCGCATAGGTGTATTGAGACTAGATTAGATGTCTATCCCTAGGCCTCACTTATATAGGGGACAAGGCCTAGGGTTTACATGAGCCCATGTTGATTACGACCCGGTGGAGATACCCCGTGATCTCCGAGATAGCCACGCTTGATCCCCAAGTAAATAGCCACGCCCTGAGGAGCCCGCCAGCCAGAAAGCGGGCATGGGCCGCATCATGGCCTGATGGGCAAATGTTCGGCCTGGCGGGTCGACTTCCGGCCCGCTGGTGTAACCCGGTACATGGCACTGTCATTCTTGTTCCCCTTTTTTTCTCAGCTTGCTCGACATATCTATCACAACAATGCCAACTAGGGTACATAGTCATTCTTCGAGCAGCTTCGGGCGTTGGCCATCGCCTGATCTGGTTGATCAATAGCACTCCACTCCCTGCAAGCACCGTGCCACTATTGCCACACCGCTGATAATCTCGACTCCGGCAATGTGTGTGTCGTTGGAGATCGTTCGACTATGCATGGCTCGCTACACATGGTCCTTCTCAGCTCTGGGTCATCTCAGCAATAGAGCAGGAGAATCACACAGTGGCACCCCTTAAAGTGCCTTTTCTCACCTCTTTGATTGCTTGCCTTGTCGCTGTTAGACTGTTACCATTACCGGAGAGAACCAAACAAAATGAGCAATAGTCTCAATAGAGACACAACACGATGTAAAATCATTACAATAGCATTTGTGTTAACAGTGCCCTAACCAAACACTTCCTTAGTCTCAATAATAAGCATCCAAGTAATACAGCTGATCTTTGCTAGATTGGTCAACATCCTAAGTTGTGTGTGTATTGTACGTTGTGTTCTCTTCCGGTTTGGTAAAAGAAAATATCAGGTTTTACAACTTAAATTTGGGAACACCATATATATGCCCCTGGATTCATATTAAGACGATGCCAACATGCGACAGCCCAATGGATAGCGTCATCCTTTACAAGGTTGAGACTAACCTTGCTAAATATCTTGTGTCTGGGGCTAGGATTTACTTGAATTAGTTGTTAGACAATTATGCACCTTGATCAACATTAATACAAGCACCATTTACACTAACGCTGTGTTTGGATGTCTGTATTGGGCTGTCGAATTGGATTTGGTATTGGCTGCTCTCAATACAGGTGTTCGGATGTACTCTGAAACATCACACCAAAACTGTAACGAATACACAGACATTAGAGCTCGCAGGCAAACTATCGTCCCAGCGATTCGGAGCCCTCTCGCTCTGATTTCGGTCGAATTGGCTCTTCAGCAAAACATAGCGGTTAAGGATGATATGTTTGTCCCACGACCACGAACAGAGAAAAGGGGAGGAAACGAGGACAAAAGAGAACACAACGATCAACCACGGCAACGCAGGTATCTTCGGCAGGCCGTCCCTTCCCTTCCTCCTCCGCCACCGTCCCTTCGTCTCCTCGCCACAGTTCGATCTTGTCCTCCCTGGCCCTGGCCCTGGCCCTGGCCCCACACCGCCAGGTCCCATCTGAGCTCAAGCCCATTGTTGCATCCCCTCCAACACCTCCGAGGGGGAGCTGATGCACTGGTTCATCGATATTCAAGGAGCCATTGGATGCTGCCGAGACCGATGTGGTTCATGCGCTATTGGGCTCCTTCCGGCTATCCAGCTTCACAGGAAGACCGGGGGCCAGCTGCCAGGAGGACCAAGGGCCGGCTGCCCGCATGGCGTGGCGTGTTGTCGAGGAACCAGACCTCTTATGTATCTCAAGAAGCTCTAGCTCGACAGGAACGAGCCCTGTTTTGTATCTTTGTTCTTCAGGTTCAATTGTTGTTCTTTCGTCAGTACTATGTTTCCGTCAAAATCTGTGTGCTTACGTTTCGCCTTTATAGAACACTTCCAAATGTGTTTGCCATATAGTTAACGAATAATTGCAACCATGTGATTTTCAATCGGAATGTCATAGGGCTAAACAATCCAGCGCGCCGCAAGGTTGAATCTGAACCTATCTATTGTTTTGTCAAATTTGGAACTATGTCATGTTTAACTTGAAGCTATCTGAACTATTGTGTTGTTAAATTTGGTAAAAGAAATCCTATATAATCATCCAATTATAGTCACACATTGTAAACAAAATTGTTTTGATGCGCATACATATGTTGCTATGCAATTCCATAGTTTGCCATCCATACATGATTCCGTACTGAAACCTCAGTATGATTTCGTGAGCCAATTCAGTTAACACCCAAATAACCGAATTCGTATTCATGTCCATTACAATTTCATGGCTGAACTGGAAATGAAACCAATTCAATATGGAGGCCTCCAATACAGACATCCAAACAATAACAAAGCCTTTAGTCCCAAACAAGTTGGGGTAGGCTAGAGGTGAAACCCATAAGATCTTGCGACCAACTCATGGCTCTGACACATGGATAGCAAGCTTCCACGCACCCCTGTCCATAGCTAGTTCTTTGGCGATACTCCAATCCTTCAGGTCTCTCTTAACGGACTCCTCCCATGTCAAATTCGGTATACCCCGACCTCTCTTGACATTCTCCGCACACTTTAGCCGTCCGCTATGCACTGGAACTTCTGGAGGCCTGCGCTGAATATGCCCAAACCATCTCAGACGATGTTGGACAAGCTTCTCTTCAATTGGTGCTACCCCAACTCTATCTCGTATATCATCATTCCGGACTCGATCCTTCCTCGTGTGGCCACACATCCATCTCAACATACGCATCTCCGCGACACCTAACTGTTGAACATGTCGCCTTTTAGTCGGCCAACACTCAGCACCATACAGCATTGCGGGTCGAACCGCCGTCCTGTAGAACTTGCCTTTTAGCTTTTGTGGCACTCTCTTATCACACAGAAGGCCAGAAGCTTGGCGCCACTTCATCCATCCGGCTTTGATTCGATTGTTCACACCCAAACACAGCGTAAAAGAAACTAATGCAAGCCAAGGTATACAATCAGTCTTGCATGATCTTAATACTCCATCCTTTTGGGTTTACAAGGCCCCTCACAAAGAAAACCCATACCAAGACAGTCATTAACATTTCAATCTTTTTTATTAACCACATCCTAAAATGCTCGCTATAATCTCCCACCTAATTTCCCCCCTTTTAACTCTGCCCATGCACGGCCAATAGCACAAAGGAATTGTTTTGCGTATGATGATTTACATCTGATCTGTGTACGGCAACGTGATCCTATGTTTGTTTTTCAAGTAGCGATGTGATCCCTTGGTGATTGGCTACCGTCGGACAAAGATCCAATGAGAAATCATCGGACATGTAGCACTACTCATAGCACAGTTAGTGCTCGTATTAAACTCTGCAAATCAACCAATGAGTAAATGGTCTAGCGAGTAATGTGGGGACAGGATGGCAAGGGTAATGGAATTTGCATTAGCAACATATCTGATTTTGGTAAGAGGCCTTCTAAACCCAAAAGGTGGGAGTATATAAGATATGTGCCTCTGTTGCAAAAATAAATTGGGCCTTCTGAAATAAAGACAAGCATAACAATGTAGTATACATACCTGTAGTCTAGTCTTCACAACCCATAATGGATTAGTTGCAACAGCTGTTGCAATCCCTGCACAGGAAGCAGCTAAAATATTTTGCTGTATGGACAGTTCGCCATTTTTAGCATCTGCAAAATGAACAAGAATAGTCAGGAGCTGACACCCGAGTATGTACGTTGTTCTATTATCTGCATCAACAAAAATAGAACATGGCTAATGTTTAATATTTAACATGGTATGCTGTCAACAATCAGTACAAATTAAATTCTTGTTTAAAAAAATCCACTACTGTGGGTTAAAAAAAACCACCATTAATTTATCATAACAAAAATACATCTGCAGACAAAAAAACACCACGTGGGTAATATTTATGCCAAATTTTCTCCTCGACAATGTGATGTTGCATCAATTGCCCAGACACTCTGAAAAACACAATTTGCCAAGTACCATTACAAAAATCCAGAATTTGCTAGAAAACAGTCACTAAATTAACTCCACATGTTGGGAGGAGAAATAGCACCTATGAAATGCCTAATTTGCCCCTGGCTTGAATGAATCAAATTGTCTCAACCGACTGAATACGCATGTTCAAATGTTGTTAAATTGCTTCAGCTAGCTAGGTGATAGCTGTAGTATGTGTGCTTGAGCTTGATTGCTAGTGATATGTGTGCTTATATCAGCTTGTGCTTTTTCTAAGTAAATTGTTAAGAAAAAAATGGTGAATAGATGTGTTAAAACTGCTAAGTGTGGTGCATGGTGCAAGTGAAAAAAAGGTAAAAACCATTTTGGCTCTTGTAGCAGGGGATAATAAATACGTCTCCATAACCGAATGGTTAAATAAACACATTTTGCATGCAAAAGGCACTGAATCAGAAAGACATTACGAATTTCATGTAAGGACAAGGAACCAAATACTTTAAAATTATCAAGGCCACTAGTAGCAAAAACCAGTAAGTACAACTTGGCACCTGGTAGTGACAATCTTTTAATGTTGCTAACCAGGATTAAGATATACATTTGACCTGATAATTTATCAGCTCAGTAAAAAAGATGGAACATCTTTCTTGCAGATTGAATGTATATCAGGTGTTCAATCTAAAAGTCCAAGTGGGAAGAAAGAGAGAAAGGCGAATCCTAATACAGTATAACTGTGTACAGATAAAATTTTCTTCCATTCCACAGTACAAAATCAATTCAACTTCAACTCTCAGTATCTTCCTTTCATCTGCATGGGCAGCGCCCAAACTACTCACTCGTTTGGAGATGTCCTATATGAATGTCAAAGAACCCCTATTTCATGTGAAATTCAATCGCTGTTAGGTCTGATGAAGTAAGGTGCATTTAAGATTGTTGCAATAACATGGTTTTGTCCTGTGGAACATGTTGCTGTGAAGAATGTTTGCTATGATTAGCCATGTTCTGCTACTTTATTGTATGGCTCTGAGCTTACCTGTAGTTAATACAACAAGGAGCAATGTTTTTAAGGCGCTAAGGCGAGGAGCTGGGGCCGCAGCATCAGGAAGGAGGGGACTGAAGCAGGGGAGGGGGCGGGAGAAGAGAGAGGAGGGGAGAGGGGCCAGATGGGGAGCAGCAACCGGAGAGGAAGCTGGCGGATCTGGTCGCCAACGGCCGCCTAGAGAGGAGAGGAGGGCGAGGAAAAGTTATACGAGGGGAAAGAAGAGAGGACGGAATCCATCCATACCTTGTTGCCGGCGGCGCAGATCAAAGCCGTGGGTGGAGGTTCTTCAAACCCCAGTCACCAACATCCGTGAGAGAGGAGAAAGCCCTTTCTCCGCAAGCGTTTGGTGTGGACTGGTCAGATTCTCTCTTTCTCACCTCCTTC